>NW_027617097.1:0-148527 GCF_964187855.1 Myxine glutinosa
CCACTTTTCGCACTTGTGTTAGTGTTGAAAAACCACTTTTCGCACTTGTGTTGGTGCAGGACACCACTTTTGCACTTGTATTAGTGTGGAAAAAACCACATTTTGCACTTGTGATAGTGTTGAAAAACCACTTTTCGCACTTGTGTTAGTGTTGAAAAACCACTTTTCGCACTTGTGTTGGTGCAGAAAACCACTTTTGCACTTGTATTAGTGTGGAAAAACCACTTTTCGCACTTGTGTTAGTGTTGAAAAACCACTTTTCGCACTTGTGTTAGTGTTGAAAAACTACTTTTCGCACTTGTGTTAGTGTTGAAAAACCACTTTTCGCACTTGTATTGGTGCAGGAAACCACTTTTGCACTTGTATTAGTGTGGAAAAAAACACTTTTTGCACTTGTGATAGTGTTGAAAAACCACTTTTTCGCACTTGTGTTAGTGTTGAAAAACCACTTTTCGCACTTGTGTTGGTGAAGGAAACCACTTTTGCACTTGTATTAGTGTGGAAAAAACCACTTTTCGCACTTGTGTTAGTGTTGAAAAACCACTTTTCACACTTGTATTGGTGCAGGAAACCACTTTTGCACTTGTATTAGTGTGGAAAAAACACTTTTTCGCACTTGTGTTAGTGTTGAAAACCCACTTTTCGCACTTGTGTTAGTGTTGAAAAACCACTTTTTGCACTTATATTGGTGCAGGAAACCACTTTTGCATTTGTATTAGTGTGGAAAAAACCACTTTTCCGCACTTGTGTTAGTGTTGAAAAAACCACTTTTCTCACTTGTGTTAGTGTTGAAAAACCACTTTTCGCACTTGTGTTAGTGTTGAAAAACCACTTTTCGCACTTGTGATAGTGTTGAAAAACCACTTTTCGCACATGTGTTAGTGTTGAAAAACCCACTTTTCGCACTTGTGTTAGTGTTGGAAAACCACTTTTCGCACTTGTGTTGGTGCAGGAAACCACTTTTGCACTTGTATTAGTGTGGAAAAAAACACTTTTCGCACTTGTGTTAGTGTTGAAAAACCACTTTTCCGCACTTGTGTTAGTGTTTAAAAACCACTTTCTTCGCACTTGTGTTAGTGTTGAAAAACCACTTTTTCGCACTTGTGTTGGTGCAGGAAACCACTTTTGCACTTGTATTCGTGTGGAAAAAACACTTTTTTGCACTTGTGTTAATGTTGAAAAACCACTTTTCGCACTTGTGTTAGTGTTGAAAAAACCACTTTTCGCACTTGTGATGGTGCAGGAAACCACTTTTTGCACTTGTATTAGTGTGGAAAAAACACTTTTTGCACTTGTGATAGTGTTGAAAAACCACTTTTTCGCACTTGGGTTAGTGTTGAAAAACCACTTTTTCGCACTTGTGTTGGTGCAGAAACCACTTTTGCACTTGTATTAGTGTGGAAAAACCACTTTTTCGCACTTGTGTTAGTGTTGAAAAACCACTTTTCGCACTTGTGTTAGTGTTGGAAAACCACTTCTTTTCCGCACTTGTGTTGGTGCAGGAAACCACTTTTGCACTTGTATTAGTGTGGAAAAAACACTTTTCGCACTTGTGTTAGTGTTGAAAAACCACTTTTCGCACTTGTGTTAGTGTTGAAAAACCACTTTTCGCACTTGTGTTAGTGTTGAAAAACCACTTTTTCGCACTTGTGTTGGTGCAGGAAACCACTTTTGCACTTGTATTCGTGTGGAAAAAACACTTTTTGCACTTGTGTTAATGTGGAAAAACCACTTTTCTTCGCACTTGTGTTAGTGTTGAAAAACCACTTTTTTCGCACTTGTGTTGGTGCAGGACACCACTTTTGCACTTGTATTAGTGTGGAAAAAACACATTTTGCACTTGTGATAGTGTTGAAAAACCACTTTTCTTCGCACTTTGTGTTAGTGTTGAAAAACCACTTTTTCGCACTTGTGTTGGTGCAGAAAACCACTTTTGCACTTGTATTAGTGTGGAAAAAACCACTTTTTCGCACTTGTGTTAGTGTTGAAAAACCACTTTTCGCACTTGTGTTAGTGTTGAAAAAACTACTTTTCGCACTTGTGTTAGTGTTGAAAAACCACTCTTTTCGCACTTGTATTGGTGCAGGAAACCACTTTTGCACTTGTATTAGTGTGGAAAAAAACACTTTTTCGCACTTGTGTTAGTGTTGAAAAACCACTTTTCGCACTTGTGTTAGTGTTGAAAAACCACTTTTCGCACTTGTGTTGGTGCAGGAAACCACTTTTGCACTTGAATTAGTGTGGAAAAAAACACTTTTCGCACTTGTGTTAGTGTTGAAAAAACCACTTTTTCGCACTTGTGTTAGTGTTGAAAAACCACTTTTCGCACCTGTGTTGGTGCAGAAAACCACTTTTGCACTTGTATTAGTGTGGCAAAACCACTTTTCGCACTTGTGTTAGTGTTGAAAAACCACTTTTCGCACTTGTGTTAGTGTTGAAAAACTACTTTTCGCACTTGTGTTAGTGTTGAAAAACCACTTTTCGCACTTGTATTGGTGCAGGAAACCACTTTTGCACTTGTATTAGTGTGGAAAAAACACTTTTCGCACTTGTGTTAGTGTTGAAAAACCACTTTTCGCACTTGTGTTAGTGTTGAAAAAACCACTTTTCGCACTTGTGTTAGTGTTGAAAAACCACTTTTTCGCACTTGTGTTGGTGCAGGAAACCACTTTTTGCACTTGTATTAGTGTGGAAAAACCACTTTTTTGCACTTGTGTTAGTGTTGAAAAACCACTTTTTGCACTTGTGTTGGTGCAGGAAACCACTTTTGCACTTGTATTAGTGTGGAAAAAACACTTTTTGCACTTGTGATAGTGTTGAAAAACCACTTTTTCGCACTTGTGTTAGTGTTTGAAAAACCACTTTTCGCACTTGTGTTGGTGCAGGAAACCACTTTTGCACTTGTATTAGTGTGGAAAAACCACTTTTTGCACTTGTGTTAGTGTTGAAAAACCACTTTTCTCGCACTTGTGTTGGTGCAGGAAACCACTTTTGCACTTGAATTAGTGTGGAAAAAAACACTTTTCCGCACTTGTGTTAGTGTTGAAAAAACCACTTTTTCGCACTTGTGTTAGTGTTGAAAAACCACTTTTCGCACTTGTGTTGGTGCAGGAAACCACTTTTGCACTTGAATTAGTGTGGAAAAAACACTTTTCGCACTTGTGTTAGTGTTGAAAAACCACTTTTCCGCACTTGTGTTAGTGTTGAAAAACCACTTTTCTCGCACTTGTGTTAGTGTTGAAAAACCACTTTTCGCACTTGTGTTGGTGCAGGAAACCACTTTTGCACTTGTATTCGTGTGGAAAAAACACTTTTTGCACTTGTGTTAATGTGGAAAAACCACTTTTCGCACTTGTGTTAGTGTTGAAAAACCACTTTTCTCGCACTTGTGTTGGTGCAGGACACCACTTTTGCACTTGTGATAGTGTTGAAAAACCACTTTCTTCGCACTTGTGTTAGTGTTGAAAAACCACTTTTTCGCACTTTTGTGTTGGTGCAGAAAACCACTTTTGCACTTGTATTAGTGTGGAAAAAACCACTTTTCGCACTTGTATTAGTGTGGAAAAAACCACTTTTCGCACTTGTGTTAGTGTTGAAAAACCACTTTTCGCACTTGTGTTAGTGTTGAAAAACTACTTTTCGCACTTGTGTTAGTGTTGAAAAACCACTTTTCGCACTTGTATTGGTGCAGGAAACCACTTTTGCACTTGTATTAGTGTGGAAAAAAACACTTTCTTCGCACTTGTGTTAGTGTTGAAAAACCACTTTTTCGCACTTGTGTTAGTGTTGAAAAACCACTTTCTTCGCACTTGTGTTGGTGCAGGAAACCACTTTTGCACTTGAATTAGTGTGGAAAAAAACACTTTTCGCACTTGTGTTAGTGTTGAAAAACCACTTTTTCGCACTTGTGTTATAGTGTTGAAAAACCACTTTTCGCACTTGTGTTGGTGCAGAAAACCACTTTTGCACTTGTATTAGTGTGGCAAAACCACTTTTCGCACTTGTGTTAGTGTTGAAAAACCACTTTTCGCACTTGTGTTAGTGTTGAAAAACTACTTTTCGCACTTGTGTTAGTGTTGAAAAACCACTTTCGCACTTGTATTGGTGCAGGAAACCACTTTTGCACTTGTATTAGTGTGGAAAAAACACTTTTCGCACTTGTGTTAGTGTTGAAAAACCACTTTTCGCACTTGTGTTAGTGTTGAAAAACCACTTTTCGCACTTGTGTTAGTGTTGAAAAACCACTTTTCGCACTTGTGTTGGTGCAGGAAACCACTTTTGCACTTGTATTAGTGTGGAAAAACCACTTTTTGCACTTGTGTTAGTGTTGAAAAACCACTTTTTGCACTTGTGTTGGTGCAGGAAACCACTTTTGCACTTGTATTAGTGTGGAAAAAACACTTTTTGCACTTGTGATAGTGTTGAAAAACCACTTTTCGCACTTGTGTTAGTGTTGAAAAACCACTTTTCGCACTTGTGTTGGTGCAGGAAACCACTTTTGCACTTGTATTAGTGTGGAAAAACCACTTTTTGCACTTGTGTTAGTGTTGAAAAACCACTTTTCGCACTTGTGTTGGTGCAGGAAACCACTTTTGCACTTGAATTAGTGTGGAAAAAACACTTTTCGCACTTGTGTTAGTGTTGAAAAACCACTTTTCGCACTTGTGTTAGTGTTGAAAAACCACTTTTCGCACTTGTGTTGGTGCAGGAAACCACTTTTGCACTTGAATTAGTGTGGAAAAAACACTTTTCGCACTTGTGTTAGTGTTGAAAAACCACTTTTCGCACTTGTGTTAGTGTTGAAAAACCACTTTTCGCACTTGTGTTGGTGCAGGAAACCACTTTTGCACTTGTATTAGTGTGGAAAAACCACTTTTTGTACTTGTGATAGTGTTGAAAAACCACTTTTCGCACATGTGTTGGTGCAGGAAACCACTTTTGCACTTGTATTAGTGTGGAAAAAACCACTTTTCGCACTTGTAGTAGTGTGGAAAAACCACTTTTCGAACTTGTGTTAGTGTTGAAAAAACACTTTTGGCACTTGTGTTAGTGTTGAAAAACCACTTTTCGCACTTGTGTTAGTGTTGAAAAACCACTTTTCGCACTTGTGTTGGTGCAGGAAACCACGTTTGCACTTGTATTAGTGTGGAAAAAAACACTTTTCGCACTTGTGTTAGTGTTGAAAAACCACTTTTCGCACTTGTGTTAGTGTTGAAAAACCACTTTTCGCACTTGTGTTGGTGCAGGAAACCACTTTTGCACTTGTATTAGTGTGGAAAAACCACTTTTCGCACTTGTGTTAGTGTTGAAAAACCACTTTTCGCACTTGTGTTAGTGTTGAAAAACCACTTTTCGCACTTGTGTTGGTGCAGGAAACCACTTTTGCACTTGTATTAGTGTGGAAAAAACACTTTTTGCACTTGTGATAGTGTTGAAAAACCACTTTTCACACTTGTGTTAGTGTTGAAAAACCACTTTTCGCACTTATGTTGGTGCAGGAAACCACTTTTGCACTTGTATTAGTGTGGAAAAACAACTTTTCGCACTTGTGTTAGTGTTGAAAAACCACTTTTTGCACTTGTGTTAGTGTTGAAAAAACACTTTTCGCACTTGTGTTGGTGCAGGAAACCACTTTTGCACTTGTATTAGTGTGGAAAAACCACTTTTCGCACTTGTGTTAGTGTTGAAAAACCACTTTTCGCACTTGTGTTAGTGTTGAAAAACTACTTTTCGCACTTGTGTTAGTGTTGAAAAACCACTTTTCGCACTTGTATTGGTGCAGGAAACCACTTTTGCACTTGTATTAGTGTGGAAAAAACACTTTTCGCACTTGTGTTAGTGTTGAAAAACCACTTTTCGCACTTGTGTTAGTGTTGAAAAACCACTTTTCGCACTTGTGTTGGTGCAGGAAACCACTTTTGCACTTGAATTAGTGTGGAAAAAACACTTTTCGCACTTGTGTTAGTGTTGAAAAACCACTTTTCGCACTTGTGTTAGTGTTGAAAAACCACTTTTCGCACCTGTGTTGGTGCAGAAAACCACTTTTGCACTTGTATTAGTGTGGCAAAACCACTTTTCGCACTTGTGTTAGTGTTGAAAAACCACTTTTCGCACTTGTGTTAGTGTTGAAAAACTACTTTTCGCACTTGTGTTAGTGTTGAAAAACCACTTTTCGCACTTGTATTGGTGCAGGAAACCACTTTTGCACTTGTATTAGTGTGGAAAAAACACTTTTCGCACTTGTGTTAGTGTTGAAAAACCACTTTTCGCACTTGTGTTAGTGTTGAAAAACCACTTTTCGCACTTGTGTTAGTGTTGAAAAACCACTTTTCGCACTTGTGTTGGTGCAGGAAACCACTTTTGCACTTGTATTAGTGTGGAAAAACCACTTTTTGCACTTGTGTTAGTGTTGAAAAACCACTTTTTGCACTTGTGTTGGTGCAGGAAACCACTTTTGCACTTGTATTAGTGTGGAAAAAACACTTTTTGCACTTGTGATAGTGTTGAAAAACCACTTTTCGCACTTGTGTTAGTGTTGAAAAACCACTTTTCGCACTTGTGTTGGTGCAGGAAACCACTTTTGCACTTGTATTAGTGTGGAAAAACCACTTTTTGCACTTGTGTTAGTGTTGAAAAACCACTTTTCGCACTTGTGTTGGTGCAGGAAACCACTTTTGCACTTGAATTAGTGTGGAAAAAACACTTTTCGCACTTGTGTTAGTGTTGAAAAACCACTTTTCGCACTTGTGTTAGTGTTGAAAAACCACTTTTCGCACTTGTGTTGGTGCAGGAAACCACTTTTGCACTTGAATTAGTGTGGAAAAAACACTTTTCGCACTTGTGTTAGTGTTGAAAAACCACTTTTCGCACTTGTGTTAGTGTTGAAAAACCACTTTTCGCACTTGTGTTAGTGTTGAAAAACCACTTTTCGCACTTGTGTTGGTGCAGGAAACCACTTTTGCACTTGTATTCGTGTGGAAAAAACACTTTTTGCACTTGTGTTAATGTGGAAAAACCACTTTTCGCACTTGTGTTAGTGTTGAAAAACCACTTTTCGCACTTGTGTTGGTGCAGGACACCACTTTTGCACTTGTGATAGTGTTGAAAAACCACTTTTCGCACTTGTGTTAGTGTTGAAAAACCACTTTTCGCACTTGTGTTGGTGCAGAAAACCACTTTTGCACTTGTATTAGTGTGGAAAAACCACTTTTCGCACTTGTATTAGTGTGGAAAAACCACTTTTCGCACTTGTGTTAGTGTTGAAAAACCACTTTTCGCACTTGTGTTAGTGTTGAAAAACTACTTTTCGCACTTGTGTTAGTGTTGAAAAACCACTTTTCGCACTTGTATTGGTGCAGGAAACCACTTTTGCACTTGTATTAGTGTGGAAAAAACACTTTTCGCACTTGTGTTAGTGTTGAAAAACCACTTTTCGCACTTGTGTTAGTGTTGAAAAACCACTTTTCGCACTTGTGTTGGTGCAGGAAACCACTTTTGCACTTGAATTAGTGTGGAAAAAACACTTTTCGCACTTGTGTTAGTGTTGAAAAACCACTTTTCGCACTTGTGTTAGTGTTGAAAAACCACTTTTCGCACTTGTGTTGGTGCAGAAAACCACTTTTGCACTTGTATTAGTGTGGCAAAACCACTTTTCGCACTTGTGTTAGTGTTGAAAAACCACTTTTCGCACTTGTGTTAGTGTTGAAAAACTACTTTTCGCACTTGTGTTAGTGTTGAAAAACCACTTTTCGCACTTGTATTGGTGCAGGAAACCACTTTTGCACTTGTATTAGTGTGGAAAAAACACTTTTCGCACTTGTGTTAGTGTTGAAAAACCACTTTTCGCACTTGTGTTAGTGTTGAAAAACCACTTTTCGCACTTGTGTTAGTGTTGAAAAACCACTTTTCGCACTTGTGTTGGTGCAGGAAACCACTTTTGCACTTGTATTAGTGTGGAAAAACCACTTTTTGCACTTGTGTTAGTGTTGAAAAACCACTTTTTGCACTTGTGTTGGTGCAGGAAACCACTTTTGCACTTGTATTAGTGTGGAAAAAACACTTTTTGCACTTGTGATAGTGTTGAAAAACCACTTTTCGCACTTGTGTTAGTGTTGAAAAACCACTTTTCGCACTTGTGTTGGTGCAGGAAACCACTTTTGCACTTGTATTAGTGTGGAAAAAACCACTTTTTGCACTTGTGTTAGTGTTGAAAAACCACTTTTCGCACTTGTGTTGGTGCAGGAAACCACTTTTGCACTTGAATTAGTGTGGAAAAAAACACTTTTCGCACTTGTGTTAGTGTTGAAAAACCACTTTTCGCACTTGTGTTAGTGTTGAAAAACCACTTTTCGCACTTGTGTTGGTGCAGGAAACCACTTTTGCACTTGAATTAGTGTGGAAAAAACACTTTTCGCACTTGTGTTAGTGTTGAAAAACCACTTTTCGCACTTGTGTTAGTGTTGAAAAACCACTTTTCGCACTTGTGTTGGTGCAGGAAACCACTTTTGCACTTGTATTAGTGTGGAAAAACCACTTTTTGTACTTGTGATAGTGTTGAAAAACCACTTTTCGCACATGTGTTGGTGCAGGAAACCACTTTTGCACTTGTATTAGTGTGGAAAAAACCACTTTTCGCACTTGTAGTAGTGTGGAAAAACCACTTTTCGAACTTGTGTTAGTGTTGAAAAAACACTTTTGGCACTTGTGTTAGTGTTGAAAAACCACTTTTCGCACTTGTGTTAGTGTTGAAAAACCACTTTTCGCACTTGTGTTGGTGCAGGAAACCACGTTTGCACTTGTATTAGTGTGGAAAAAACACTTTTCGCACTTGTGTTAGTGTTGAAAAACCACTTTTCGCACTTGTGTTAGTGTTGAAAAACCACTTTTCGCACTTGTGTTGGTGCAGGAAACCACTTTTGCACTTGTGTTAGTGTTGAAAAACCACTTTTCGCACTTGTGTTGGTGCAGGAAACCACTTTTGCACTTGTATTAGTGTGGAAAAAACACTTTTTGCACTTGTGATAGTGTTGAAAAACCACTTTTCACACTTGTGTTAGTGTTGAAAAACCACTTTTCGCACTTATGTTGGTGCAGGAAACCACTTTTGCACTTGTATTAGTGTGGAAAAACAACTTTTCGCACTTGTGTTAGTGTTGAAAAACCACTTTTTGCACTTGTGTTAGTGTTGAAAAAACACTTTTCGCACTTGTGTTGGTGCAGGAAACCACTTTTGCACTTGTATTAGTGTGGAAAAAACACTTTTTGCACTTGTGATAGTGTTGAAAAACCACTTTTCGCACTTGTGTTAGTGTTGAAAAACCACTTTTCGCACTTGTGTTGGTGAAGGAAACCACTTTTGCACTTGTATTAGTGTGGAAAAACCACTTTTCGCACTTATGTTGGTGCAGGAAACCACTTTTGCACTTGTATTAGTGTGGAAAAACAACTTTTCGCACTTGTGTTAGTGTTGAAAAACCACTTTTCGCACTTGTGTTAGTGTTGAAAAACCACTTTTCGCACTTGTGTTGGTGCAGGAAACCACGTTTGCACTTGTATTAGTGTGGAAAAAACACTTTTCGCACTTGTGTTAGTGTTGAAAAACCACTTTTCGCACTTTTGTTAGTGTTGAAAAACCACTTTTCGCACTTGTGTTGGTGCAGGAAACCACTTTTGCACTTGTATTAGTGTGGAAAAACCACTTTTCGCACTTGTGTTAGTGTTGAAAAACCACTTTTCGCACTTGTGTTAGTGTTGAAAAACCACTTTTCGCACTTGTGTTGGTGCAGGAAACCACTTTTGCACTTGTATTAGTGTGGAAAAAACACTTTTTGCACTTGTGATAGTGTTGAAAAACCACTTTTCACACTTGTGTTAGTGTTGAAAAACCACTTTTCGCACTTATGTTGGTGCAGGAAACCACTTTTGCACTTGTATTAGTGTGGAAAAACAACTTTTCGCACTTGTGTTAGTGTTGAAAAACCACTTTTTGCACTTGTGTTAGTGTTGAAAAAACACTTTTCGCACTTGTGTTGGTGCAGGAAACCACTTTTGCACTTGTATTAGTGTGGAAAAAACACTTTTTGCACTTGTGATAGTGTTGAAAAACCACTTTTCGCACTTGTGTTAGTGTTGAAAAACCACTTTTCGCACTTGTGTTGGTGAAGGAAACCACTTTTGCACTTGTATTAGTGTGGAAAAACCACTTTTCGCACTTGTGTTAGTGTTGAAAAACCACTTTTCACACTTGTATTGGTGCAGGAAACCACTTTTGCACTTGTATTAGTGTGGAAAAAACACTTTTCGCACTTGTGTTAGTGTTGAAAACCCACTTTTCGCACTTGTGTTAGTGTTGAAAAACCACTTTTTGCACTTATATTGGTGCAGGAAACCACTTTTGCATTTGTATTAGTGTGGAAAAACCACTTTTCGCACTTGTGTTAGTGTTGAAAAACCACTTTTCTCACTTGTGTTAGTGTTGAAAAACCACTTTTCGCACTTGTGTTAGTGTTGAAAAACCACTTTTCGCACTTGTGATAGTGTTGAAAAACCACTTTTCGCACATGTGTTAGTGTTGAAAAACCACTTTTCGCACTTGTGTTAGTGTTGGAAAACCACTTTTCGCACTTGTGTTGGTGCAGGAAACCACTTTTGCACTTGTATTAGTGTGGAAAAAACACTTTTCGCACTTGTGTTAGTGTTGAAAAACCACTTTTCGCACTTGTGTTAGTGTTTAAAAACCACTTTTCGCACTTGTGTTAGTGTTGAAAAACCACTTTTCGCACTTGTGTTGGTGCAGGAAACCACTTTTGCACTTGTATTCGTGTGGAAAAAACACTTTTTGCACTTGTGTTAATGTTGAAAAACCACTTTTCGCACTTGTGTTAGAGTTGAAAAACCACTTTTCGCACTTGTGATGGTGCAGGAAACCACTTTTGCACTTGTATTAGTGTGGAAAAAACACTTTTTGCACTTGTGATAGTGTTGAAAAACCACTTTTCGCACTTGTGTTGGTGCAGGAAACCACTTTTGCACTTGTATTCGTGTGGAAAAAACACTTTTTGCACTTGTGTTAATGTTGAAAAACCACTTTTCGCACTTGTGTTAGAGTTGAAAAACCACTTTTCGCACTTGTGATGGTGCAGGAAACCACTTTTGCACTTGTATTAGTGTGGAAAAAACACTTTTTGCACTTGTGATAGTGTTGAAAAACCACTTTTCGCACTTGTGTTAGTGTTGAAAAACCACTTTTCGCACTTGTGTTGGTGAAGGAAACCACTTTTGCACTTGTATTAGTGTGGAAAAACCACTTTTCGCACTTATGTTGGTGCAGGAAACCACTTTTGCACTTGTATTAGTGTGGAAAAACAACTTTTCGCACTTGTGTTAGTGTTGAAAAACCACTTTTCGCACTTGTGTTAGTGTTGAAAAACCACTTTTCGCACTTGTGTTGGTGCAGGAAACCACGTTTGCACTTGTATTAGTGTGGAAAAAACACTTTTCGCACTTGTGTTAGTGTTGAAAAACCACTTTTCGCACTTGTGTTAGTGTTGAAAAACCACTTTTCGCACTTGTGTTGGTGCAGGAAACCACTTTTGCACTTGTATTAGTGTGGAAAAACCACTTTTCGCACTTGTGTTAGTGTTGAAAAACCACTTTTCGCACTTGTGTTAGTGTTGAAAAACCACTTTTCGCACTTGTGTTGGTGCAGGAAACCACTTTTGCACTTGTATTAGTGTGGAAAAAACACTTTTTGCACTTGTGATAGTGTTGAAAAACCACTTTTCACACTTGTGTTAGTGTTGAAAAACCACTTTTCGCACTTATGTTGGTGCAGGAAACCACTTTTGCACTTGTATTAGTGTGGAAAAACAACTTTTCGCACTTGTGTTAGTGTTGAAAAACCACTTTTTGCACTTGTGTTAGTGTTGAAAAAACACTTTTCGCACTTGTGTTGGTGCAGGAAACCACTTTTGCACTTGTATTAGTGTGGAAAAAACACTTTTTGCACTTGTGATAGTGTTGAAAAACCACTTTTCGCACTTGTGTTAGTGTTGAAAAACCACTTTTCGCACTTGTGTTGGTGAAGGAAACCACTTTTGCACTTGTATTAGTGTGGAAAAACCACTTTTCGCACTTGTGTTAGTGTTGAAAAACCACTTTTCACACTTGTATTGGTGCAGGAAACCACTTTTGCACTTGTATTAGTGTGGAAAAAACACTTTTCGCACTTGTGTTAGTGTTGAAAACCCACTTTTCGCACTTGTGTTAGTGTTGAAAAACCACTTTTTGCACTTATATTGGTGCAGGAAACCACTTTTGCATTTGTATTAGTGTGGAAAAACCACTTTTCGCACTTGTGTTAGTGTTGAAAAACCACTTTTCTCACTTGTGTTAGTGTTGAAAAACCACTTTTCGCACTTGTGTTAGTGTTGAAAAACCACTTTTCGCACTTGTGATAGTGTTGAAAAACCACTTTTCGCACATGTGTTAGTGTTGAAAAACCACTTTTCGCACTTGTGTTAGTGTTGGAAAACCACTTTTCGCACTTGTGTTGGTGCAGGAAACCACTTTTGCACTTGTATTAGTGTGGAAAAAACACTTTTCGCACTTGTGTTAGTGTTGAAAAACCACTTTTCGCACTTGTGTTAGTGTTTAAAAACCACTTTTCGCACTTGTGTTAGTGTTGAAAAACCACTTTTCGCACTTGTGTTGGTGCAGGAAACCACTTTTGCACTTGTATTCGTGTGGAAAAAACACTTTTTGCACTTGTGTTAATGTTGAAAAACCACTTTTCGCACTTGTGTTAGAGTTGAAAAACCACTTTTCGCACTTGTGATGGTGCAGGAAACCACTTTTGCACTTGTATTAGTGTGGAAAAAACACTTTTTGCACTTGTGATAGTGTTGAAAAACCACTTTTCGCACTTGTGTTGGTGCAGGAAACCACTTTTGCACTTGTATTCGTGTGGAAAAAACACTTTTTGCACTTGTGTTAATGTTGAAAAACCACTTTTCGCACTTGTGTTAGAGTTGAAAAACCACTTTTCGCACTTGTGATGGTGCAGGAAACCACTTTTGCACTTGTATTAGTGTGGAAAAAACACTTTTTGCACTTGTGATAGTGTTGAAAAACCACTTTTCGCACTTGTGTTAGTGTTGAAAAACCACTTTTCGCACTTGTGTTGGTGAAGGAAACCACTTTTGCACTTGTATTAGTGTGGAAAAACCACTTTTCGCACTTATGTTGGTGCAGGAAACCACTTTTGCACTTGTATTAGTGTGGAAAAACAACTTTTCGCACTTGTGTTAGTGTTGAAAAACCACTTTTCGCACTTGTGTTAGTGTTGAAAAACCACTTTTCGCACTTGTGTTGGTGCAGGAAACCACGTTTGCACTTGTATTAGTGTGGAAAAAACACTTTTCGCACTTGTGTTAGTGTTGAAAAACCACTTTTCGCACTTGTGTTAGTGTTGAAAAACCACTTTTCGCACTTGTGTTGGTGCAGGAAACCACTTTTGCACTTGTATTAGTGTGGAAAAACCACTTTTCGCACTTGTGTTAGTGTTGAAAAACCACTTTTCGCACTTGTGTTAGTGTTGAAAAACCACTTTTCGCACTTGTGTTGGTGCAGGAAACCACTTTTGCACTTGTATTAGTGTGGAAAAAACACTTTTTGCACTTGTGATAGTGTTGAAAAACCACTTTTCACACTTGTGTTAGTGTTGAAAAACCACTTTTCGCACTTATGTTGGTGCAGGAAACCACTTTTGCACTTGTATTAGTGTGGAAAAACAACTTTTCGCACTTGTGTTAGTGTTGAAAAACCACTTTTTGCACTTGTGTTAGTGTTGAAAAAACACTTTTCGCACTTGTGTTGGTGCAGGAAACCACTTTTGCACTTGTATTAGTGTGGAAAAAACACTTTTTGCACTTGTGATAGTGTTGAAAAACCACTTTTCGCACTTGTGTTAGTGTTGAAAAACCACTTTTCGCACTTGTGTTGGTGAAGGAAACCACTTTTGCACTTGTATTAGTGTGGAAAAACCACTTTTCGCACTTGTGTTAGTGTTGAAAAACCACTTTTCACACTTGTATTGGTGCAGGAAACCACTTTTGCACTTGTATTAGTGTGGAAAAAACACTTTTCGCACTTGTGTTAGTGTTGAAAACCCACTTTTCGCACTTGTGTTAGTGTTGAAAAACCACTTTTTGCACTTATATTGGTGCAGGAAACCACTTTTGCATTTGTATTAGTGTGGAAAAACCACTTTTCGCACTTGTGTTAGTGTTGAAAAACCACTTTTCTCACTTGTGTTAGTGTTGAAAAACCACTTTTCGCACTTGTGTTAGTGTTGAAAAACCACTTTTCGCACTTGTGATAGTGTTGAAAAACCACTTTTCGCACATGTGTTAGTGTTGAAAAACCACTTTTCGCACTTGTGTTAGTGTTGGAAAACCACTTTTCGCACTTGTGTTGGTGCAGGAAACCACTTTTGCACTTGTATTAGTGTGGAAAAAACACTTTTCGCACTTGTGTTAGTGTTGAAAAACCACTTTTCGCACTTGTGTTAGTGTTTAAAAACCACTTTTCGCACTTGTGTTAGTGTTGAAAAACCACTTTTCGCACTTGTGTTGGTGCAGGAAACCACTTTTGCACTTGTATTCGTGTGGAAAAAACACTTTTTGCACTTGTGTTAATGTTGAAAAACCACTTTTCGCACTTGTGTTAGAGTTGAAAAACCACTTTTCGCACTTGTGATGGTGCAGGAAACCACTTTTGCACTTGTATTAGTGTGGAAAAAACACTTTTTGCACTTGTGATAGTGTTGAAAAACCACTTTTCGCACTTGTGTTGGTGCAGGAAACCACTTTTGCACTTGTATTAGTGTGGAAAAAACACTTTTTGCACTTGTGATAGTGTTGAAAAACCACTTTTCGCACTTGTGTTAGTGTTGAAAAACCACTTTTCGCACTTGTGTTGGTGCAGGAAACCACTTTTGCACTTGTATTAGTGTGGAAAAACCACTTTTTGCACTTGTGTTAGTGTTGAAAAACCACTTTTCGCACTTGTGTTGGTGCAGGAAACCACTTTTGCACTTGAATTAGTGTGGAAAAAACACTTTTCGCACTTGTGTTAGTGTTGAAAAACCACTTTTCGCACTTGTGTTAGTGTTGAAAAACCACTTTTCGCACTTGTGTTGGTGCAGGAAACCACTTTTGCACTTGAATTAGTGTGGAAAAAACACTTTTCGCACTTGTGTTAGTGTTGAAAAACCACTTTTCGCACTTGTGTTAGTGTTGAAAAACCACTTTTCGCACTTGTGTTGGTGCAGGAAACCACTTTTGCACTTGTATTAGTGTGGAAAAACCACTTTTTGTACTTGTGATAGTGTTGAAAAACCACTTTTCGCACATGTGTTGGTGCAGGAAACCACTTTTGCACTTGTATTAGTGTGGAAAAAACCACTTTTCGCACTTGTAGTAGTGTGGAAAAACCACTTTTCGAACTTGTGTTAGTGTTGAAAAAACACTTTTGGCACTTGTGTTAGTGTTGAAAAACCACTTTTCGCACTTGTGTTAGTGTTGAAAAACCACTTTTCGCACTTGTGTTGGTGCAGGAAACCACGTTTGCACTTGTATTAGTGTGGAAAAAACACTTTTCGCACTTGTGTTAGTGTTGAAAAACCACTTTTCGCACTTGTGTTAGTGTTGAAAAACCACTTTTCGCACTTGTGTTGGTGCAGGAAACCACTTTTGCACTTGTATTAGTGTGGAAAAACCACTTTTCGCACTTGTGTTAGTGTTGAAAAACCACTTTTCGCACTTGTGTTAGTGTTGAAAAACCACTTTTCGCACTTGTGTTGGTGCAGGAAACCACTTTTGCACTTGTATTAGTGTGGAAAAAACACTTTTTGCACTTGTGATAGTGTTGAAAAACCACTTTTCACACTTGTGTTAGTGTTGAAAAACCACTTTTCGCACTTATGTTGGTGCAGGAAACCACTTTTGCACTTGTATTAGTGTGGAAAAACAACTTTTCGCACTTGTGTTAGTGTTGAAAAACCACTTTTTGCACTTGTGTTAGTGTTGAAAAAACACTTTTCGCACTTGTGTTGGTGCAGGAAACCACTTTTGCACTTGTATTAGTGTGGAAAAACCACTTTTCGCACTTGTGTTAGTGTTGAAAAACCACTTTTCGCACTTGTGTTAGTGTTGAAAAACTACTTTTCGCACTTGTGTTAGTGTTGAAAAACCACTTTTCGCACTTGTATTGGTGCAGGAAACCACTTTTGCACTTGTATTAGTGTGGAAAAAACACTTTTCGCACTTGTGTTAGTGTTGAAAAACCACTTTTCGCACTTGTGTTAGTGTTGAAAAACCACTTTTCGCACTTGTGTTGGTGCAGGAAACCACTTTTGCACTTGAATTAGTGTGGAAAAAACACTTTTCGCACTTGTGTTAGTGTTGAAAAACCACTTTTCGCACTTGTGTTAGTGTTGAAAAACCACTTTTCGCACCTGTGTTGGTGCAGAAAACCACTTTTGCACTTGTATTAGTGTGGCAAAACCACTTTTCGCACTTGTGTTAGTGTTGAAAAACCACTTTTCGCACTTGTGTTAGTGTTGAAAAACTACTTTTCGCACTTGTGTTAGTGTTGAAAAACCACTTTTCGCACTTGTATTGGTGCAGGAAACCACTTTTGCACTTGTATTAGTGTGGAAAAAACACTTTTCGCACTTGTGTTAGTGTTGAAAAACCACTTTTCGCACTTGTGTTAGTGTTGAAAAACCACTTTTCGCACTTGTGTTAGTGTTGAAAAACCACTTTTCGCACTTGTGTTGGTGCAGGAAACCACTTTTGCACTTGTATTAGTGTGGAAAAACCACTTTTTGCACTTGTGTTAGTGTTGAAAAACCACTTTTTGCACTTGTGTTGGTGCAGGAAACCACTTTTGCACTTGTATTAGTGTGGAAAAAACACTTTTTGCACTTGTGATAGTGTTGAAAAACCACTTTTCGCACTTGTGTTAGTGTTGAAAAACCACTTTTCGCACTTGTGTTGGTGCAGGAAACCACTTTTGCACTTGTATTAGTGTGGAAAAACCACTTTTTGCACTTGTGTTAGTGTTGAAAAACCACTTTTCGCACTTGTGTTGGTGCAGGAAACCACTTTTGCACTTGAATTAGTGTGGAAAAAACACTTTTCGCACTTGTGTTAGTGTTGAAAAACCACTTTTCGCACTTGTGTTAGTGTTGAAAAACCACTTTTCGCACTTGTGTTGGTGCAGGAAACCACTTTTGCACTTGAATTAGTGTGGAAAAAACACTTTTCGCACTTGTGTTAGTGTTGAAAAACCACTTTTCGCACTTGTGTTAGTGTTGAAAAACCACTTTTCGCACTTGTGTTAGTGTTGAAAAACCACTTTTCGCACTTGTGTTGGTGCAGGAAACCACTTTTGCACTTGTATTCGTGTGGAAAAAACACTTTTTGCACTTGTGTTAATGTGGAAAAACCACTTTTCGCACTTGTGTTAGTGTTGAAAAACCACTTTTCGCACTTGTGTTGGTGCAGGACACCACTTTTGCACTTGTGATAGTGTTGAAAAACCACTTTTCGCACTTGTGTTAGTGTTGAAAAACCACTTTTCGCACTTGTGTTGGTGCAGAAAACCACTTTTGCACTTGTATTAGTGTGGAAAAACCACTTTTCGCACTTGTATTAGTGTGGAAAAACCACTTTTCGCACTTGTGTTAGTGTTGAAAAACCACTTTTCGCACTTGTGTTAGTGTTGAAAAACTACTTTTCGCACTTGTGTTAGTGTTGAAAAACCACTTTTCGCACTTGTATTGGTGCAGGAAACCACTTTTGCACTTGTATTAGTGTGGAAAAAACACTTTTCGCACTTGTGTTAGTGTTGAAAAACCACTTTTCGCACTTGTGTTAGTGTTGAAAAACCACTTTTCGCACTTGTGTTGGTGCAGGAAACCACTTTTGCACTTGAATTAGTGTGGAAAAAACACTTTTCGCACTTGTGTTAGTGTTGAAAAACCACTTTTCGCACTTGTGTTAGTGTTGAAAAACCACTTTTCGCACTTGTGTTGGTGCAGAAAACCACTTTTGCACTTGTATTAGTGTGGCAAAACCACTTTTCGCACTTGTGTTAGTGTTGAAAAACCACTTTTCGCACTTGTGTTAGTGTTGAAAAACTACTTTTCGCACTTGTGTTAGTGTTGAAAAACCACTTTTCGCACTTGTATTGGTGCAGGAAACCACTTTTGCACTTGTATTAGTGTGGAAAAAACACTTTTCGCACTTGTGTTAGTGTTGAAAAACCACTTTTCGCACTTGTGTTAGTGTTGAAAAACCACTTTTCGCACTTGTGTTAGTGTTGAAAAACCACTTTTCGCACTTGTGTTGGTGCAGGAAACCACTTTTGCACTTGTATTAGTGTGGAAAAACCACTTTTTGCACTTGTGTTAGTGTTGAAAAACCACTTTTTGCACTTGTGTTGGTGCAGGAAACCACTTTTGCACTTGTATTAGTGTGGAAAAAACACTTTTTGCACTTGTGATAGTGTTGAAAAACCACTTTTCGCACTTGTGTTAGTGTTGAAAAACCACTTTTCGCACTTGTGTTGGTGCAGGAAACCACTTTTGCACTTGTATTAGTGTGGAAAAACCACTTTTTGCGCTTGTGTTAGTGTTGAAAAACCACTTTTCGCACTTGTGTTGGTGCAGGAAACCACTTTTGCACTTGAATTAGTGTGGAAAAAACACTTTTCGCACTTGTGTTAGTGTTGAAAAACCACTTTTCGCACTTGTGTTAGTGTTGAAAAACCACTTTTCGCACTTGTGTTGGTGCAGGAAACCACTTTTGCACTTGAATTAGTGTGGAAAAAACACTTTTCGCACTTGTGTTAGTGTTGAAAAACCACTTTTCGCACTTGTGTTAGTGTTGAAAAACCACTTTTCGCACTTGTGTTGGTGCAGGAAACCACTTTTGCACTTGTATTAGTGTGGAAAAACCACTTTTTGTACTTGTGATAGTGTTGAAAAACCACTTTTCGCACATGTGTTGGTGCAGGAAACCACTTTTGCACTTGTATTAGTGTGGAAAAAACCACTTTTCGCACTTGTAGTAGTGTGGAAAAACCACTTTTCGAACTTGTGTTAGTGTTGAAAAAACACTTTTGGCACTTGTGTTAGTGTTGAAAAACCACTTTTCGCACTTGTGTTAGTGTTGAAAAACCACTTTTCGCACTTGTGTTGGTGCAGGAAACCACGTTTGCACTTGTATTAGTGTGGAAAAAACACTTTTCGCACTTGTGTTAGTGTTGAAAAACCACTTTTCGCACTTGTGTTAGTGTTGAAAAACCACTTTTCGCACTTGTGTTGGTGCAGGAAACCACTTTTGCACTTGTATTAGTGTGGAAAAACCACTTTTCGCACTTGTGTTAGTGTTGAAAAACCACTTTTCGCACTTGTGTTAGTGTTGAAAAACCACTTTTCGCACTTGTGTTGGTGCAGGAAACCACTTTTGCACTTGTATTAGTGTGGAAAAAACACTTTTTGCACTTGTGATAGTGTTGAAAAACCACTTTTCACACTTGTGTTAGTGTTGAAAAACCACTTTTCGCACTTATGTTGGTGCAGGAAACCACTTTTGCACTTGTATTAGTGTGGAAAAACAACTTTTCGCACTTGTGTTAGTGTTGAAAAACCACTTTTTGCACTTGTGTTAGTGTTGAAAAAACACTTTTCGCACTTGTGTTGGTGCAGGAAACCACTTTTGCACTTGTATTAGTGTGGAAAAAACACTTTTTGCACTTGTGATAGTGTTGAAAAACCACTTTTCGCACTTGTGTTAGTGTTGAAAAACCACTTTTCGCACTTGTGTTGGTGAAGGAAACCACTTTTGCACTTGTATTAGTGTGGAAAAACCACTTTTCGCACTTATGTTGGTGCAGGAAACCACTTTTGCACTTGTATTAGTGTGGAAAAACAACTTTTCGCACTTGTGTTAGTGTTGAAAAACCACTTTTCGCACTTGTGTTAGTGTTGAAAAACCACTTTTCGCACTTGTGTTGGTGCAGGAAACCACGTTTGCACTTGTATTAGTGTGGAAAAAACACTTTTCGCACTTGTGTTAGTGTTGAAAAACCACTTTTCGCACTTGTGTTAGTGTTGAAAAACCACTTTTCGCACTTGTGTTGGTGCAGGAAACCACTTTTGCACTTGTATTAGTGTGGAAAAACCACTTTTCGCACTTGTGTTAGTGTTGAAAAACCACTTTTCGCACTTGTGTTAGTGTTGAAAAACCACTTTTCGCACTTGTGTTGGTGCAGGAAACCACTTTTGCACTTGTATTAGTGTGGAAAAAACACTTTTTGCACTTGTGATAGTGTTGAAAAACCACTTTTCACACTTGTGTTAGTGTTGAAAAACCACTTTTCGCACTTATGTTGGTGCAGGAAACCACTTTTGCACTTGTATTAGTGTGGAAAAACAACTTTTCGCACTTGTGCTAGTGTTGAAAAACCACTTTTTGCACTTGTGTTAGTGTTGAAAAAACACTTTTCGCACTTGTGTTGGTGCAGGAAACCACTTTTGCACTTGTATTAGTGTGGAAAAAACACTTTTTGCACTTGTGATAGTGTTGAAAAACCACTTTTCGCACTTGTGTTAGTGTTGAAAAACCACTTTTCGCACTTGTGTTGGTGAAGGAAACCACTTTTGCACTTGTATTAGTGTGGAAAAACCACTTTTCGCACTTGTGTTAGTGTTGAAAAACCACTTTTCACACTTGTATTGGTGCAGGAAACCACTTTTGCACTTGTATTAGTGTGGAAAAAACACTTTTCGCACTTGTGTTAGTGTTGAAAACCCACTTTTCGCACTTGTGTTAGTGTTGAAAAACCACTTTTTGCACTTATATTGGTGCAGGAAACCACTTTTGCATTTGTATTAGTGTGGAAAAACCACTTTTCGCACTTGTGTTAGTGTTGAAAAACCACTTTTCTCACTTGTGTTAGTGTTGAAAAACCACTTTTCGCACTTGTGTTAGTGTTGAAAAACCACTTTTCGCACTTGTGATAGTGTTGAAAAACCACTTTTCGCACATGTGTTAGTGTTGAAAAACCACTTTTCGCACTTGTGTTAGTGTTGGAAAACCACTTTTCGCACTTGTGTTGGTGCAGGAAACCACTTTTGCACTTGTATTAGTGTGGAAAAAACACTTTTCGCACTTGTGTTAGTGTTGAAAAACCACTTTTCGCACTTGTGTTAGTGTTTAAAAACCACTTTTCGCACTTGTGTTAGTGTTGAAAAACCACTTTTCGCACTTGTGTTGGTGCAGGAAACCACTTTTGCACTTGTATTCGTGTGGAAAAAACACTTTTTGCACTTGTGTTAATGTTGAAAAACCACTTTTCGCACTTGTGTTAGAGTTGAAAAACCACTTTTCGCACTTGTGATGGTGCAGGAAACCACTTTTGCACTTGTATTAGTGTGGAAAAAACACTTTTTGCACTTGTGATAGTGTTGAAAAACCACTTTTCGCACTTGGGTTAGTGTTGAAAAACCACTTTTCGCACTTGTGTTGGTGCAGAAACCACTTTTGCACTTGTATTAGTGTGGAAAAACCACTTTTCGCACTTGTGTTAGTGTTGAAAAACCACTTTTCGCACTTGTGTTAGTGTTGGAAAACCACTTTTCGCACTTGTGTTGGTGCAGGAAACCACTTTTGCACTTGTATTAGTGTGGAAAAAACACTTTTCGCACTTGTGTTAGTGTTGAAAAACCACTTTTCGCACTTGTGTTAGTGTTGAAAAACCACTTTTCGCACTTGTGTTAGTGTTGAAAAACCACTTTTCGCACTTGTGTTGGTGCAGGAAACCACTTTTGCACTTGTATTCGTGTGGAAAAAACACTTTTTGCACTTGTGTTAATGTGGAAAAACCACTTTTCGCACTTGTGTTAGTGTTGAAAAACCACTTTTCGCACTTGTGTTGGTGCAGGACACCACTTTTGCACTTGTATTAGTGTGGAAAAAACACATTTTGCACTTGTGATAGTGTTGAAAAACCACTTTTCGCACTTGTGTTAGTGTTGAAAAACCACTTTTCGCACTTGTGTTGGTGCAGAAAACCACTTTTGCACTTGTATTAGTGTGGAAAAACCACTTTTCGCACTTGTGTTAGTGTTGAAAAACCACTTTTCGCACTTGTGTTAGTGTTGAAAAACTACTTTTCGCACTTGTGTTAGTGTTGAAAAACCACTTTTCGCACTTGTATTGGTGCAGGAAACCACTTTTGCACTTGTATTAGTGTGGAAAAAACACTTTTCGCACTTGTGTTAGTGTTGAAAAACCACTTTTCGCACTTGTGTTAGTGTTGAAAAACCACTTTTCGCACTTGTGTTGGTGCAGGAAACCACTTTTGCACTTGTATTAGTGTGGAAAAAACACTTTTTGCACTTGTGATAGTGTTGAAAAACCACTTTTCGCACTTGTGTTAGTGTTGAAAAACCACTTTTCGCACTTGTGTTGGTGCAGGAAACCACTTTTGCACTTGTATTAGTGTGGAAAAACCACTTTTTGCACTTGTGTTAGTGTTGAAAAACCACTTTTCGCACTTGTGTTGGTGCAGGAAACCACTTTTGCACTTGAATTAGTGTGGAAAAAACACTTTTCGCACTTGTGTTAGTGTTGAAAAACCACTTTTCGCACTTGTGTTAGTGTTGAAAAACCACTTTTCGCACTTGTGTTAGTGTTGAAAAACCACTTTTCACACTTGTATTGGTGCAGGAAACCACTTTTGCACTTGTATTAGTGTGGAAAAAACACTTTTCGCACTTGTGTTAGTGTTGAAAACCCACTTTTCGCACTTGTGTTAGTGTTGAAAAACCACTTTTTGCACTTATATTGGTGCAGGAAACCACTTTTGCATTTGTATTAGTGTGGAAAAAACACTTTTCGCACTTGTGTTAGTGTTGAAAAACCACTTTTCTCACTTGTGTTAGTGTTGAAAAACCACTTTTCGCACTTGTGTTAGTGTTGAAAAACCACTTTTCGCACTTGTGATAGTGTTGAAAAACCACTTTTCGCACATGTGTTAGTGTTGAAAAACCACTTTTCGCACTTGTGTTAGTGTTGGAAAACCACTTTTCGCACTTGTGTTGGTGCAGGAAACCACTTTTGCACTTGTATTAGTGTGGAAAAAACACTTTTCGCACTTGTGTTAGTGTTGAAAAACCACTTTTCGCACTTGTGTTAGTGTTTAAAAACCACTTTTCGCACTTGTGTTAGTGTTGAAAAACCACTTTTCGCACTTGTGTTGGTGCAGGAAACCACTTTTGCACTTGTATTCGTGTGGAAAAAACACTTTTTGCACTTGTGTTAATGTTGAAAAACCACTTTTCGCACTTGTGTTAGAGTTGAAAAACCACTTTTCGCACTTGTGATGGTGCAGGAAACCACTTTTGCACTTGTATTAGTGTGGAAAAAACACTTTTTGCACTTGTGATAGTGTTGAAAAACCACTTTTCGCACTTGGGTTAGTGTTGAAAAACCACTTTTCGCACTTGTGTTGGTGCAGAAACCACTTTTGCACTTGTATTAGTGTGGAAAAACCACTTTTCGCACTTGTGTTAGTGTTGAAAAACCACTTTTCGCACTTGTGTTAGTGTTGGAAAACCACTTTTCGCACTTGTGTTGGTGCAGGAAACCACTTTTGCACTTGTATTAGTGTGGAAAAAACACTTTTCGCACTTGTGTTAGTGTTGAAAAACCACTTTTCGCACTTGTGTTAGTGTTGAAAAACCACTTTTCGCACTTGTGTTAGTGTTGAAAAACCACTTTTCGCACTTGTGTTGGTGCAGGAAACCACTTTTGCACTTGTATTCGTGTGGAAAAAACACTTTTTGCACTTGTGTTAATGTGGAAAAACCACTTTTCGCACTTGTGTTAGTGTTGAAAAACCACTTTTCGCACTTGTGTTGGTGCAGGAAACCACTTTTGCACTTGTATTAGTGTGGAAAAAACACATTTTGCACTTGTGATAGTGTTGAAAAACCACTTTTCGCACTTGTGTTAGTGTTGAAAAACCACTTTTCGCACTTGTGTTGGTGCAGAAAACCACTTTTGCACTTGTATTAGTGTGGAAAAACCACTTTTCGCACTTGTGTTAGTGTTGAAAAACCACTTTTCGCACTTGTGTTAGTGTTGAAAAACTACTTTTCGCACTTGTGTTAGTGTTGAAAAACCACTTTTCGCACTTGTATTGGTGCAGGAAACCACTTTTGCACTTGTATTAGTGTGGAAAAAACACTTTTCGCACTTGTGTTAGTGTTGAAAAACCACTTTTCGCACTTGTGTTAGTGTTGAAAAACCACTTTTCGCACTTGTGTTGGTGCAGGAAACCACTTTTGCACTTGTATTAGTGTGGAAAAAACACTTTTTGCACTTGTGATAGTGTTGAAAAACCACTTTTCGCACTTGTGTTAGTGTTGAAAAACCACTTTTCGCACTTGTGTTGGTGCAGGAAACCACTTTGCACTTGTATTAGTGTGGAAAAACCACTTTTTGCACTTGTGTTAGTGTTGAAAAACCACTTTTCGCACTTGTGTTGGTGCAGGAAACCACTTTTGCACTTGAATTAGTGTGGAAAAAACACTTTTCGCACTTGTGTTAGTGTTGAAAAACCACTTTTCGCACTTGTATTAGTGTTGAAAAACCACTTTTTGCACTTGTGTTGGTGCAGGAAACCACTTTTGCACTTGTATTAGTGTGGAAAAACCACTTTTCGCACTTGTGTTAGTGTTGAAAAACCACTTTTCGCACTTGTGTTGGTGCAGGAAACCACTTTTCGCACTTGTGTTAGTGTTGAAAAACCACTTTTCGCACTTGTGTTGGTGCAGGAAACCACTTTTGCACTTGTATTAGTGTGGATAAAACACTTTTTGCACTTGTGATAGTGTTGAAAAAACCACTTTTCGCACTTGTGTTGGTGCAGGAAACCACTTTTGCACTTGTATTAGTGTGGAAAAAACCACTTTTTGCACTTGTGTTAGTGTTGAAAAACCACTTTTTGCACTTGTGTTGGTGTTGAAAAACCACTTTTCGCACTTGTGTTAGTGTTGAAAAACCACTTTTCGCACTTGTGTTGGTGCAGGAAACCACTTTTGCACTTGTATTAGTGTGGATAAAACACTTTTTGCACTTGTGATAGTGTTGAAAAACCACTTTTCGCACTTGTGTTGGTGCAGGAAACCACTTTTGCACTTGTATTAGTGTGGAAAAAACACTTTTTGCACTTGTGATAGTGTTGAAAAACCACTTTTCGCACTTGTGTTAGTGTTGAAAAACCACTTTTCGCACTTGTGTTGGTGCAGGAAACCACTTTTGCACTTGTATTAGTGTGGATAAAACACTTTTTGCACTTGTGATAGTGTTGAAAAACCACTTTTCGCACTTGTGTTGGTGCAGGAAACCACTTTTGCACTTGTATTAGTGTGGAAAAAACACTTTTTGCACTTGTGATAGTGTTGAAAAACCACTTTTCGCACTTGTGTTAGTGTTGAAAAAACCACTTTTCGCACTTGTGTTGGTGCAGGAAACCACTTTTGCACTTGTATTAGTGTGGAAAACCACTTTTTTGCACTTGTGTTAGTGTTGAAAAACCACTTTTCGCACTTGTGTTGGTGCAGGAAACCACTTTTGCACTTGAATTAGTGTGGAAAAAACACTTTTCGCACTTGTGTTAGTGTTGAAAAACCACTTTTCGCACTTGTGTTAGTGTTGAAAAACCACTTTTCGCACTTGTGTTGGTGCAGGAAACCACTTTTGCACTTGTATTAGTGTGGAAAAACCACTTTTCGCACACTTGTGTTAGTGTTGAAAAACCACTTTTCGCACTTGTGTTGGTGCAGGAAACCACTTTTGCACTTGTATTAGTGTGGAAAAACCACTTTTCGCGCTTGTGTTAGTGTTGAAAAACCACTTTTCGCACTTGTGTTAGTGTTGAAAAACCACTTTTCGCACTTGTGTTAGTGTTGAAAAACCACTTTTCGCACTTGTGATAGTGTTGAAAAACCACTTTTTGCACTTGTGTTGTGTTGAAAAACCACTTTTCGCACTTGTGTTGGTGCAGGAAACCACTTTTGCACTTGAATTAGTGTGGAAAAAACACTTTTTGCACTTGTGTTAGTGTTGAAAAACCACTTTTCGCACTTGTGTTAGTGTTGAAAAACCACTTTTCGCACTTGTGTTGGTGCAGGAAACCACTTTTGCACTTGTATTAGTGTGGAAAAACCACTTTTCGCACTTGTGTTAGTGTTGAAAAACCACTTTTCGCACTTGTGTTGGTGCAGGAAACCACTTTTGCACTTGTATTAGTGTGGAAAAACCACTTTTCGCACTTGTGTTAGTGTTGAAAAACCACTTTTCGCACTTGTGTTAGTGTTGAAAAACCACTTTTCGCACTTGTGAAAGTGTTGAAAAACCACTTTTTGCACTTGTGTTAGTGTTGAAAAACCACTTTTCGCACTTGTGTTGGTGCAGGAAACCACTTTTGCACTTGTATTAGTGTGGAAAAAACACTTTTTGCACTTGTGATAGTGTGGAAAAAACACTTTTTGCACTTGTGATAGTGTTGAAAAACCACTTTTCGCACTTGTGTTGGTGCAGGAAACCACTTTTGCACTTGTATTAGTGTGGAAAACCACTTTTTGCACTTGTGTTAGTGTTGAAAAACCACTTTTCGCACTTGTGTTGGTGCAGGAAACCACTTTTGCACTTGAATTAGTGTGGAAAAAACACTTTTCGCACTTGTGTTAGTGTTGAAAAACCACTTTTCGCACTTGTGTTACTGTTGAAAAACCACTTTTCGCACTTGTGTTGGTGCAGGAAACCACTTTTGCACTTGTATTAGTGTGGAAAACCACTTTTTGCACTTGTGTTAGTGTTGAAAAACCACTTTTCGCACTTGTGTTGGTGCAGGAAACCACTTTTGCACTTGTATTAGTGTGGAAAAAACACTTTTCGCACTTGTGTTAGTGTTGAAAAACCACTTTTCGCACTTGTGTTAGTGTTGAAAAACCACTTTTCGCACTTGTGTTGGTGCAGGAAACCACTTTTGCACTTGAATTAGTGTGGAAAAAACACTTTTCGCACTTGTGTTAGTGTTGAAAAACCACTTTTCGCACTTGTGTTAGTGTTGAAAAACCACTTTTCGCACTTGTGTTGGTGCAGAAAACCACTTTTGCACTTGTATTAGTGTGGCAAAACCACTTTTCGCACTTGTGTTAGTGTTGAAAAACCACTTTTCGCACTTGTGTTAGTGTTGAAAAACTACTTTTCGCACTTGTGTTAGTGTTGAAAAACCACTTTTCGCACTTGTATTGGTGCAGGAAACCACTTTTGCACTTGTATTAGTGTGGAAAAACCACTTTTCGCACTTGTGTTAGTGTTGAAAAACCACTTTTCGCACTTGTGTTAGTGTTGAAAAACCACTTTTCGCACTTGTGTTAGTGTTGAAAAACCACTTTTCGCACTTGTGTTGGTGCAGGAAACCACTTTTGCACTTGTATTAGTGTGGAAAAACCACTTTTTGCACTTGTGTTAGTGTTGAAAAACCACTTTCTGCACTTGTGTTGGTGCAGGAAACCACTTTTGCACTTGTATTAGTGTGGAAAAAACACTTTTTGCACTTGTGATAGTGTTGAAAAACCACTTTTCGCACTTGTGTTAGTGTTGAAAAACCACTTTTCGCACTTGTGTTGGTGCAGGAAACCACTTTTGCACTTGTATTAGTGTGGAAAAACCACTTTTTGCACTTGTGTTAGTGTTGAAAAACCACTTTTCGCACTTGTGTTGGTGCAGGAAACCACTTTTGCACTTGAATTAGTGTGGAAAAAACACTTTTCGCACTTGTGTTAGTGTTGAAAAACCACTTTTCGCACTTGTGTTAGTGTTGAAAAACCACTTTTCGCACTTGTGTTGGTGCAGGAAACCACTTTTGCACTTGAATTAGTGTGGAAAAAACACTTTTCGCACTTGTGTTAGTGTTGAAAAACCACTTTTCGCACTTGTGTTAGTGTTGAAAAACCACTTTTCGCACTTGTGTTGGTGCAGGAAACCACTTTTGCACTTGTATTAGTGTGGAAAAACCACTTTTTGTACTTGTGATAGTGTTGAAAAACCACTTTTCGCACATGTGTTGGTGCAGGAAACCACTTTTGCACTTGTATTAGTGTGGAAAAAACCACTTTTCGCACTTGTAGTAGTGTGGAAAAACCACTTTTCGAACTTGTGTTAGTGTTGAAAAAACACTTTTGGCACTTGTGTTAGTGTTGAAAAACCACTTTTCGCACTTGTGTTAGTGTTGAAAAACCACTTTTCGCACTTGTGTTGGTGCAGGAAACCACGTTTGCACTTGTATTAGTGTGGAAAAAACACTTTTCGCACTTGTGTTAGTGTTGAAAAACCACTTTTCGCACTTGTGTTAGTGTTGAAAAACCACTTTTCGCACTTGTGTTGGTGCAGGAAACCACTTTTGCACTTGTATTAGTGTGGAAAAACCACTTTTCGCACTTGTGTTAGTGTTGAAAAACCACTTTTCGCACTTGTGTTAGTGTTGAAAAACCACTTTTCGCACTTGTGTTGGTGCAGGAAACCACTTTTGCACTTGTATTAGTGTGGAAAAAACACTTTTTGCACTTGTGATAGTGTTGAAAAACCACTTTTCACACTTGTGTTAGTGTTGAAAAACCACTTTTCGCACTTATGTTGGTGCAGGAAACCACTTTTGCACTTGTATTAGTGTGGAAAAACAACTTTTCGCACTTGTGTTAGTGTTGAAAAACCACTTTTTGCACTTGTGTTAGTGTTGAAAAAACACTTTTCGCACTTGTGTTGGTGCAGGAAACCACTTTTGCACTTGTATTAGTGTGGAAAAAACACTTTTTGCACTTGTGATAGTGTTGAAAAACCACTTTTCGCACTTGTGTTAGTGTTGAAAAACCACTTTTCGCACTTGTGTTGGTGAAGGAAACCACTTTTGCACTTGTATTAGTGTGGAAAAACCACTTTTCGCACTTGTGTTAGTGTTGAAAAACCACTTTTCACACTTGTATTGGTGCAGGAAACCACTTTTGCACTTGTATTAGTGTGGAAAAAACACTTTTCGCACTTGTGTTAGTGTTGAAAACCCACTTTTCGCACTTGTGTTAGTGTTGAAAAACCACTTTTTGCACTTATATTGGTGCAGGAAACCACTTTTGCATTTGTATTAGTGTGGAAAAACCACTTTTCGCACTTGTGTTAGTGTTGAAAAACCACTTTTCTCACTTGTGTTAGTGTTGAAAAACCACTTTTCGCACTTGTGTTAGTGTTGAAAAACCACTTTTCGCACTTGTGATAGTGTTGAAAAACCACTTTTCGCACATGTGTTAGTGTTGAAAAACCACTTTTCGCACTTGTGTTAGTGTTGGAAAACCACTTTTCGCACTTGTGTTGGTGCAGGAAACCACTTTTGCACTTGTATTAGTGTGGAAAAAACACTTTTCGCACTTGTGTTAGTGTTGAAAAACCACTTTTCGCACTTGTGTTAGTGTTTAAAAACCACTTTTCGCACTTGTGTTAGTGTTGAAAAACCACTTTTCGCACTTGTGTTGGTGCAGGAAACCACTTTTGCACTTGTATTCGTGTGGAAAAAACACTTTTTGCACTTGTGTTAATGTTGAAAAACCACTTTTCGCACTTGTGTTAGTGTTGAAAAACCACTTTTCGCACTTGTGATGGTGCAGGAAACCACTTTTGCACTTGTATTAGTGTGGAAAAAACACTTTTTGCACTTGTGATAGTGTTGAAAAACCACTTTTCGCACTTGGGTTAGTGTTGAAAAACCACTTTTCGCACTTGTGTTAGTGTTGAAAAACCACTTTTCGCACTTGTGTTAGTGTTGGAAAACCACTTTTCGCACTTGTGTTGGTGCAGGAAACCACTTTTGCACTTGTATTAGTGTGGAAAAAACACTTTTCGCACTTGTGTTAGTGTTGAAAAACCACTTTTCGCACTTGTGTTAGTGTTGAAAAACCACTTTTCGCACTTGTGTTAGTGTTGAAAAACCACTTTTCGCACTTGTGTTGGTGCAGGAAACCACTTTTGCACTTGTATTCGTGTGGAAAAAACACTTTTTGCACTTGTGTTAATGTGGAAAAACCACTTTTCGCACTTGTGTTAGTGTTGAAAAACCACTTTTCGCACTTGTGTTGGTGCAGGACACCACTTTTGCACTTGTATTAGTGTGGAAAAAACACATTTTGCACTTGTGATAGTGTTGAAAAACCACTTTTCGCACTTGTGTTAGTGTTGAAAAACCACTTTTCGCACTTGTGTTGGTGCAGAAAACCACTTTTGCACTTGTATTAGTGTGGAAAAACCACTTTTCGCACTTGTGTTAGTGTTGAAAAACCACTTTTCACACTTGTGTTAGTGTTGAAAAACTACTTTTCGCACTTGTGTTAGTGTTGAAAAACCACTTTTCGCACTTGTATTGGTGCAGGAAACCACTTTTGCACTTGTATTAGTGTGGAAAAAACACTTTTCGCACTTGTGTTAGTGTTGAAAAACCACTTTTCGCACTTGTGTTAGTGTTGAAAAACCACTTTTCGCACTTGTGTTGGTGCAGGAAACCACTTTTGCACTTGTATTAGTGTGGAAAAAACACTTTTTGCACTTGTGATAGTGTTGAAAAACCACTTTTCGCACTTGTGTTAGTGTTGAAAAACCACTTTTCGCACTTGTGTTGGTGCAGGAAACCACTTTTGCACTTGTATTAGTGTGGAAAAACCACTTTTTGCACTTGTGTTAGTGTTGAAAAACCACTTTTCGCACTTGTGTTGGTGCAGGAAACCACTTTTGCACTTGAATTAGTGTGGAAAAAACACTTTTCGCACTTGTGTTAGTGTTGAAAAACCACTTTTCGCACTTGTGTTAGTGTTGAAAAACCACTTTTTGCACTTGTGTTGGTGCAGGAAACCACTTTTGCACTTGTATTAGTGTGGAAAAACCACTTTTCGCACTTGTGTTAGTGTTGAAAAACCACTTTTCGCACTTGTGTTGGTGCAGGAAACCACTTTTGCACTTGTATTAGTGTGGAAAAACCACTTTTCGCACTTGTGTTAGTGTTGAAAAACCACTTTTCGCACTTGTGTTAGTGTTGAAAAACCACTTTTCGCACTTGTGTTAGTGTTGAAAAACCACTTTTCGCACTTGTGATAGTGTTGAAAAACCACTTTTTGCACTTGTGTTAGTGTTGAAAAACCACTTTTCGCACTTGTGTTGGTGCAGGAAACCACTTTTGCACTTGAATTCGTGTGGAAAAAACACTTTTCGCACTTGTGTTAGTGTTGAAAAACCACTTTTTGCACTTGTGTTAGTGTTGAAAAACCACTTTTCGCACTTGTGTTGGTGCAGAAAACCACTTTTGCACTTGCATTAGTGTGGCAAAACCACTTTTCGCACTTGTGTTAGTGTTGAAAAACCACTTTTCGCACTTGTGTTAGTGTTGAAAAACTACTTTTCGCACTTGTGTTAGTGTTGAAAAACCACTTTTCGCACTTGTATTGGTGCAGGAAACCACTTTTGCACTTGTATTAGTGTGGAAAAAACACTTTTCGCACTTGTGTTAGTGTTGAAAAACCACTTTTCGCACTTGTGTTAGTGTTGAAAAACCACTTTTCGCACTTGTGTTGGTGCAGGAAACCACTTTTGCACTTGTATTAGTGTGGAAAAAACACTTTTTGCACTTGTGATAGTGTTGAAAAACCACTTTTCGCACTTGTGTTGGTGCAGGAAACCACTTTTGCACCTGTATTAGTGTGGAAAAACCACTTTTTGCACTTGTGTTAGTGTTGAAAAACCACTTTTTGCACTTGTGTTGGTGCAGGAAACCACTTTTGCACTTGTATTAGTGTGAAAAAAACACTTTTTGCACTTGTGATAGTGTTGAAAAACCACTTTTCGCACTTGTGTTAGTGTTGAAAAACCACTTTTCGCACTTGTGTTGGTGCAGGAAACCACTTTTGCACTTGTATTAGTGTGGAAAACCACTTTTTGCACTTGTGTTAGTGTTGAAAAACCACTTTTCGCACTTGTGTTGGTGCAGGAAACCACTTTTGCACTTGAATTAGTGTGGAAAAAACACTTTTCGCACTTGTGTTAGTGTTGAAAAACCACTTTTCGCACTTGTGTTAGTGTTGAAAAACCACTTTTCGCACTTGTGTTGGTGCAGGAAACCACTTTTGCACTTGTATTAGTGTGGAAAAACCACTTTTCGCACTTGTGTTAGTGTTGAAAAACCACTTTTCGCACTTGTGTTGGTGCAGGAAACCACTTTTGCACTTGTATTAGTGTGGAAAAACCACTTTTCGCGCTTGTGTTAGTGTTGAAAAACCACTTTTCGCACTTGTGTTAGTGTTGAAAAACCACTTTTCGCACTTGTGTTAGTGTTGAAAAACCACTTTTCGCACTTGTGTTAGTGTTGAAAAACCACTTTTTGCACTTGTGTTAGTGTTGAAAAACTACTTTTCGCACTTTTGTTAGTGTTGAAAAACCACTTTTCGCACTTGTATTGGTGCAGGAAACCACTTTTGCACTTGTATTAGTGTGGAAAAACCACTTTTCGCACTTGTGTTAGTGTTGAAAAACCACTTTTCGCACTTGTGTTGGTGCAGGAAACCACTTTTGCACTTGTATTAGTGTGGAAAAAACACTTTTTGCACTTGTGATAGTGTTGAAAAACCACTTTTCGCACTTGTGTTAGTGTTGAAAAACCACTTTTCGTACTTGTGTTGGTGCAGGAAACCACTTTTGCACTTGTATTAGTGTGGAAAAACCACTTTTTGCACTTGTGTTAGTGTTGAAAAACCACTTTTCGCACTTGTGTTGGTGCAGGAAACCACTTTTGCACTTGAATTAGTGTGGAAAAAACACTTTTCGCACTTGTGTTAGTGTTGAAAAACCACTTTTCGCACTTGTGTTAGTGTTGAAAAACCACTTTTTGCACTTGTGTTGGTGCAGGAAACCACTTTTGCACTTGTATTAGTGTGGAAAAACCACTTTTCGCACTTGTGTTAGTGTTGAAAAACCACTTTTCGCACTTGTGTTGGTGCAGGAAACCACTTTTGCACTTGTATTAGTGTGGAAAAACCACTTTTCGCACTTGTGTTAGTGTTGAAAAACCACTTTTCGCACTTGTGTTAGTGTTGAAAAACCACTTTTCGCACTTGTGTTAGTGTTGAAAAACCACTTTTCGCACTTGTGATAGTGTTGAAAAACCACTTTTTGCACTTGTGTTAGTGTTGAAAAACCACTTTTCGCACTTGTGTTGGTGCAGGAAACCACTTTTGCACTTGAATTCGTGTGGAAAAAACACTTTTCGCACTTGTGTTAGTGTTGAAAAACCACTTTTTGCACTTGTGTTAGTGTTGAAAAACCACTTTTCGCACTTGTGTTGGTGCAGAAAACCACTTTTGCACTTGCATTAGTGTGGCAAAACCACTTTTCGCACTTGTGTTAGTGTTGAAAAACCACTTTTCGCACTTGTGTTAGTGTTGAAAAACTACTTTTCGCACTTGTGTTAGTGTTGAAAAACCACTTTTCGCACTTGTATTGGTGCAGGAAACCACTTTTGCACTTGTATTAGTGTGGAAAAAACACTTTTCGCACTTGTGTTAGTGTTGAAAAACCACTTTTCGCACTTGTGTTAGTGTTGAAAAACCACTTTTCGCACTTGTGTTGGTGCAGGAAACCACTTTTGCACTTGTATTAGTGTGGAAAAAACACTTTTTGCACTTGTGATAGTGTTGAAAAACCACTTTTCGCACTTGTGTTGGTGCAGGAAACCACTTTTGCACCTGTATTAGTGTGGAAAAACCACTTTTTGCACTTGTGTTAGTGTTGAAAAACCACTTTTTGCACTTGTGTTGGTGCAGGAAACCACTTTTGCACTTGTATTAGTGTGAAAAAAACACTTTTTGCACTTGTGATAGTGTTGAAAAACCACTTTTCGCACTTGTGTTAGTGTTGAAAAACCACTTTTCGCACTTGTGTTGGTGCAGGAAACCACTTTTGCACTTGTATTAGTGTGGAAAACCACTTTTTGCACTTGTGTTAGTGTTGAAAAACCACTTTTCGCACTTGTGTTGGTGCAGGAAACCACTTTTGCACTTGAATTAGTGTGGAAAAAACACTTTTCGCACTTGTGTTAGTGTTGAAAAACCACTTTTCGCACTTGTGTTAGTGTTGAAAAACCACTTTTCGCACTTGTGTTGGTGCAGGAAACCACTTTTGCACTTGTATTAGTGTGGAAAAACCACTTTTCGCACTTGTGTTAGTGTTGAAAAACCACTTTTCGCACTTGTGTTGGTGCAGGAAACCACTTTTGCACTTGTATTAGTGTGGAAAAACCACTTTTCGCGCTTGTGTTAGTGTTGAAAAACCACTTTTCGCACTTGTGTTAGTGTTGAAAAACCACTTTTCGCACTTGTGTTAGTGTTGAAAAACCACTTTTCGCACTTGTGATAGTGTTGAAAAACCACTTTTTGCACTTGTGTTGTGTTGAAAAACCACTTTTCGCACTTGTGTTGGTGCAGGAAACCACTTTTGCACTTGAATTAGTGTGGAAAAAACACTTTTTGCACTTGTGTTAGTGTTGAAAAACCACTTTTCGCACTTGTGTTAGTGTTGAAAAACCACTTTTCGCACTTGTGTTGGTGCAGGAAACCACTTTTGCACTTGTATTAGTGTGGAAAAACCACTTTTCGCACTTGTGTTAGTGTTGAAAAACCACTTTTCGCACTTGTGTTTGTGCAGGAAACCACTTTTGCACTTGTATTAGTGTGGAAAAACCACTTTTCGCACTTGTGTTAGTGTTGAAAAACCACTTTTCGCACTTGTGTTAGTGTTGAAAAACCACTTTTCGCACTTGTGATAGTGTTGAAAAACCACTTTTTGCACTTGTGTTAGTGTTGAAAAACCACTTTTCGCACTTGTGTTGGTGCAGGAAACCACTTTTGCACTTGTATTAGTGTGGAAAAAACACTTTTTGCACTTGTGATAGTGTGGAAAAAACACTTTTTGCACTTGCGATAGTGTTGAAAAACCACTTTTCGCACTTGTGTTGGTGCAGGAAACCACTTTTGCACTTGTATTAGTGTGGAAAACCACTTTTTGCACTTGTGTTAGTGTTGAAAAACCACTTTTCGCACTTGTGTTGGTGCAGGAAACCACTTTTGCACTTGAATTAGTGTGGAAAAAACACTTTTCGCACTTGTGTTAGTGTTGAAAAACCACTTTTCGCACTTGTGTTACTGTTGAAAAACCACTTTTCGCACTTGTGTTGGTGCAGGAAACCACTTTTGCACTTGTATTAGTGTGGAAAACCACTTTTTGCACTTGTGTTAGTGTTGAAAAACCACTTTTCGCACTTGTGTTGGTGCAGGAAACCACTTTTGCACTTGAATTAGTGTGGAAAAAACACTTTTCGCACTTGTGTTAGTGTTGAAAAACCACTTTTCGCACTTGTGTTAGTGTTGAAAAACCACTTTTCGCACTTGTGTTGGTGCAGGAAACCACTTTTGCACTTGTATTAGTGTGGAAAAAACACTTTTTGCACTTGTGATAGTGTTGAAAAACCACTTTTCGCACTTGTGTTAGTGTTGAAAAACCACTTTTCGCACTTGTGTTGGTGAAGGAAACCACTTTTGCACTTGTATTAGTGTGGAAAAACCACTTTTCGCACTTGTGTTAGTGTTGAAAAACCACTTTTCACACTTGTATTGGTGCAGGAAACCAATTTTGCACATGTATTAGTGTGGAAAAAACACTTTTCGCACTTGTGTTAGTGTTGAAAACCCACTTTTCGCACTTGTGTTAGTGTTGAAAAACCACTTTTTGCACTTATATTGGTGCAGGAAACCACGTTTGCATTTGTATTAGTGTGGAAAAACCACTTTTCGCACTTGTGTTAGTGTTGAAAAACCACTTTTCTCACTTGTGTTAGTGTTGAAAAACCACTTTTCGCACTTGTGTTAGTGTTGAAAAACCACTTTTCGCACTTGTGATAGTGTTGAAAAACCACTTTTCGCACATGTGTTAGTGTTGAAAAACCACTTTTCGCACTTGTGTTAGTGTTGGAAAACCACTTTTAGCACTTGTGTTGGTGCAGGAAACCACTTTTGCACTTGTATTAGTGTGGAAAAAACACTTTTCGCACTTGTGTTAGTGTTGAAAAACCACTTTTCGCACTTGTGTTAGTGTTTAAAAACCACTTTTCGCACTTGTGTTAGTGTTGAAAAACCACTTTTCGCACTTGTGTTGGTGCAGGAAACCACTTTTGCACTTGTATTCGTGTGGAAAAAACACTTTTTGCACTTGTGTTAATGTTGAAAAACCACTTTTCGCACTTGTGTTAGTGTTGAAAAACCACTTTTCGCACTTGTGATGGTGCAGGAAACCACTTTTGCACTTGTATTAGTGTGGAAAAAACACTTTTTGCACTTGTGATAGTGTTGAAAAACCACTTTTCGCACTTGGGTTAGTGTTGAAAAACCACTTTTCGCACTTGTGTTGGTGCAGAAACCACTTTTGCACTTGTATTAGTGTGGAAAAACCACTTTTCGCACTTGTGTTAGTGTTGAAAAACCACTTTTCGCACTTGTGTTAGTGTTGGAAAACCACTTTTCGCACTTGTGTTGGTGCAGGAAACCACTTTTGCACTTGTATTAGTGTGGAAAAAACACTTTTCGCACTTGTGTTAGTGTTGAAAAACCACTTTTCGCACTTGTGTTAGTGTTGAAAAACCACTTTTCGAACTTGTGTTAGTGTTGAAAAAACACTTTTGGCACTTGTGTTAGTGTTGAAAAACCACTTTTCGCACTTGTGTTAGTGTTGAAAAACCACTTTTCGCACTTGTGTTGGTGCAGGAAACCACGTTTGCACTTGTATTAGTGTGGAAAAAACACTTTTCGCACTTGTGTTAGTGTTGAAAAACCACTTTTCGCACTTGTGTTAGTGTTGAAAAACCACTTTTCGCACTTGTGTTGGTGCAGGAAACCACTTTTGCACTTGTATTAGTGTGGAAAAACCACTTTTCGCACTTGTGTTAGTGTTGAAAAACCACTTTTCGCACTTGTGTTAGTGTTGAAAAACCACTTTTCGCACTTGTGTTGGTGCAGGAAACCACTTTTGCACTTGTATTAGTGTGGAAAAAACACTTTTTGCACTTGTGATAGTGTTGAAAAACCACTTTTCACACTTGTGTTAGTGTTGAAAAACCACTTTTCGCACTTATGTTGGTGCAGGAAACCACTTTTGCACTTGTATTAGTGTGGAAAAACAACTTTTCGCACTTGTGTTAGTGTTGAAAAACCACTTTTTGCACTTGTGTTAGTGTTGAAAAAACACTTTTCGCACTTGTGTTGGTGCAGGAAACCACTTTTGCACTTGTATTAGTGTGGAAAAAACACTTTTTGCACTTGTGATAGTGTTGAAAAACCACTTTTCGCACTTGTGTTAGTGTTGAAAAACCACTTTTCGCACTTGTGTTGGTGAAGGAAACCACTTTTGCACTTGTATTAGTGTGGAAAAACCACTTTTCGCACTTGTGTTAGTGTTGAAAAACCACTTTTCACACTTGTATTGGTGCAGGAAACCACTTTTGCACTTGTATTAGTGTGGAAAAAACACTTTTCGCACTTGTGTTAGTGTTGAAAACCCACTTTTCGCACTTGTGTTAGTGTTGAAAAACCACTTTTTGCACTTATATTGGTGCAGGAAACCACTTTTGCATTTGTATTAGTGTGGAAAAACCACTTTTCGCACTTGTGTTAGTGTTGAAAAACCACTTTTCTCACTTGTGTTAGTGTTGAAAAACCACTTTTCGCACTTGTGTTAGTGTTGAAAAACCACTTTTCGCACTTGTGATAGTGTTGAAAAACCACTTTTCGCACATGTGTTAGTGTTGAAAAACCACTTTTCGCACTTGTGTTAGTGTTGGAAAACCACTTTTCGCACTTGTGTTGGTGCAGGAAACCACTTTTGCACTTGTATTAGTGTGGAAAAAACATTTTTCGCACTTGTGTTAGTGTTGAAAAACCACTTTTCGCACTTGTGTTAGTGTTTAAAAACCACTTTTCGCACTTGTGTTAGTGTTGAAAAACCACTTTTCGCACTTGCGTTGGTGCAGGAAACCACTTTTGCACTTGTATTCGTGTGGAAAAAACACTTTTTGCACTTGTGTTAATGTTGAAAAACCACTTTTCGCACTTGTGTTAGTGTTGAAAAACCACTTTTCGCACTTGTGATGGTGCAGGAAACCACTTTTGCACTTGTATTAGTGTGGAAAAAACACTTTTTGCACTTGTGATAGTGTTGAAAAACCACTTTTCGCACTTGGGTTAGTGTTGAAAAACCACTTTTCGCACTTGTGTTGGTGCAGAAACCACTTTTGCACTTGTATTAGTGTGGAAAAACCACTTTTCGCACTTGTGTTAGTGTTGAAAAACCACTTTTCGCACTTGTGTTAGTGTTGGAAAACCACTTTTCGCACTTGTGTTGGTGCAGGAAACCACTTTTGCACTTGTATTAGTGTGGAAAAAACACTTTTCGCACTTGTGTTAGTGTTGAAAAACCACTTTTCGCACTTGTGTTAGTGTTGAAAAACCACTTTTCGAACTTGTGTTAGTGTTGAAAAAACACTTTTGGCACTTGTGTTAGTGTTGAAAAACCACTTTTCGCACTTGTGTTAGTGTTGAAAAACCACTTTTCGCACTTGTGTTGGTGCAGGAAACCACGTTTGCACTTGTATTAGTGTGGAAAAAACACTTTTCGCACTTGTGTTAGTGTTGAAAAACCACTTTTCGCACTTGTGTTAGTGTTGAAAAACCACTTTTCGCACTTGTGTTGGTGCAGGAAACCACTTTTGCACTTGTATTAGTGTGGAAAAACCACTTTTCGCACTTGTGTTAGTGTTGAAAAACCACTTTTCGCACTTGTGTTAGTGTTGAAAAACCACTTTTCGCACTTGTGTTGGTGCAGGAAACCACTTTTGCACTTGTATTAGTGTGGAAAAAACACTTTTTGCACTTGTGATAGTGTTGAAAAACCACTTTTCACACTTGTGTTAGTGTTGAAAAACCACTTTTCGCACTTATGTTGGTGCAGGAAACCACTTTTGCACTTGTATTAGTGTGGAAAAACAACTTTTCGCACTTGTGTTAGTGTTGAAAAACCACTTTTTGCACTTGTGTTAGTGTTGAAAAAACACTTTTCGCACTTGTGTTGGTGCAGGAAACCACTTTTGCACTTGTATTAGTGTGGAAAAAACACTTTTTGCACTTGTGATAGTGTTGAAAAACCACTTTTCGCACTTGTGTTAGTGTTGAAAAACCACTTTTCGCACTTGTGTTGGTGAAGGAAACCACTTTTGCACTTGTATTAGTGTGGAAAAACCACTTTTCGCACTTGTGTTAGTGTTGAAAAACCACTTTTCACACTTGTATTGGTGCAGGAAACCACTTTTGCACTTGTATTAGTGTGGAAAAAACACTTTTCGCACTTGTGTTAGTGTTGAAAACCCACTTTTCGCACTTGTGTTAGTGTTGAAAAACCACTTTTTGCACTTATATTGGTGCAGGAAACCACTTTTGCATTTGTATTAGTGTGGAAAAACCACTTTTCGCACTTGTGTTAGTGTTGAAAAACCACTTTTCTCACTTGTGTTAGTGTTGAAAAACCACTTTTCGCACTTGTGTTAGTGTTGAAAAACCACTTTTCGCACTTGTGATAGTGTTGAAAAACCACTTTTCGCACATGTGTTAGTGTTGAAAAACCACTTTTCGCACTTGTGTTAGTGTTGGAAAACCACTTTTCGCACTTGTGTTGGTGCAGGAAACCACTTTTGCACTTGTATTAGTGTGGAAAAAACATTTTTCGCACTTGTGTTAGTGTTGAAAAACCACTTTTCGCACTTGTGTTAGTGTTTAAAAACCACTTTTCGCACTTGTGTTAGTGTTGAAAAACCACTTTTCGCACTTGCGTTGGTGCAGGAAACCACTTTTGCACTTGTATTCGTGTGGAAAAAACACTTTTTGCACTTGTGTTAATGTTGAAAAACCACTTTTCGCACTTGTGTTAGTGTTGAAAAACCACTTTTCGCACTTGTGATGGTGCAGGAAACCACTTTTGCACTTGTATTAGTGTGGAAAAAACACTTTTTGCACTTGTGATAGTGTTGAAAAACCACTTTTCGCACTTGGGTTAGTGTTGAAAAACCACTTTTCGCACTTGTGTTGGTGCAGAAACCACTTTTGCACTTGTATTAGTGTGGAAAAACCACTTTTCGCACTTGTGTTAGTGTTGAAAAACCACTTTTCGCACTTGTGTTAGTGTTGGAAAACCACTTTTCGCACTTGTGTTGGTGCAGGAAACCACTTTTGCACTTGTATTAGTGTGGAAAAAACACTTTTCGCACTTGTGTTAGTGTTGAAAAACCACTTTTCGCACTTGTGTTAGTGTTGAAAAACCACTTTTCGCACTTGTGTTAGTGTTGAAAAACCACTTTTCGCACTTGTGTTGGTGCAGGAAACCACTTTTGCACTTGTATTCGTGTGGAAAAAACACTTTTTGCACTTGTGTTAATGTGGAAAAACCACTTTTCGCACTTGTGTTAGTGTTGAAAAACCACTTTTCGCACTTGTGTTGGTGCAGGACACCACTTTTGCACTTGTATTAGTGTGGAAAAAACACATTTTGCACTTGTGATAGTGTTGAAAAACCACTTTTCGCACTTGTGTTAGTGTTGAAAAACCACTTTTCGCACTTGTGTTGGTGCAGAAAACCACTTTTGCACTTGTATTAGTGTGGAAAAACCACTTTTCGCACTTGTGTTAGTGTTGAAAAACCACTTTTCGCACTTGTGTTAGTGTTGAAAAACTACTTTTCGCACTTGTGTTAGTGTTGAAAAACCACTTTTCGCACTTGTATTGGTGCAGGAAACCACTTTTGCACTTGTATTAGTGTGGAAAAAACACTTTTCGCACTTGTGTTAGTGTTGAAAAACCACTTTTCGCACTTGTGTTAGTGTTGAAAAACCACTTTTCGCACTTGTGTTGGTGCAGGAAACCACTTTTGCACTTGTATTAGTGTGGAAAAAACACTTTTTGCACTTGTGATAGTGTTGAAAAACCACTTTTCGCACTTGTGTTAGTGTTGAAAAACCACTTTTCGCACTTGTGTTGGTGCAGGAAACCACTTTTGCACTTGTATTAGTGTGGAAAAACCACTTTTTGCACTTGTGTTAGTGTTGAAAAACCACTTTTCGCACTTGTGTTGGTGCAGGAAACCACTTTTGCACTTGAATTAGTGTGGAAAAAACACTTTTCGCACTTGTGTTAGTGTTGAAAAACCACTTTTCGCACTTGTGTTAGTGTTGAAAAACCACTTTTTGCACTTGTGTTGGTGCAGGAAACCACTTTTGCACTTGTATTAGTGTGGAAAAACCACTTTTCGCACTTGTGTTAGTGTTGAAAAACCACTTTTCGCACTTGTGTTGGTGCAGGAAACCACTTTTGCACTTGTATTAGTGTGGAAAAACCACTTTTCGCACTTGTGTTAGTGTTGAAAAACCACTTTTCGCACTTGTGTTAGTGTTGAAAAACCACTTTTCGCACTTGTGTTAGTGTTGAAAAACCACTTTTCGCACTTGTGATAGTGTTGAAAAACCACTTTTTGCACTTGTGTTAGTGTTGAAAAACCACTTTTCGCACTTGTGTTGGTGCAGGAAACCACTTTTGCACTTGAATTCGTGTGGAAAAAACACTTTTCGCACTTGTGTTAGTGTTGAAAAACCACTTTTTGCACTTGTGTTAGTGTTGAAAAACCACTTTTCGCACTTGTGTTGGTGCAGAAAACCACTTTTGCACTTGTATTAGTGTGGCAAAACCACTTTTCGCACTTGTGTTAGTGTTGAAAAACCACTTTTCGCACTTGTGTTAGTGTTGAAAAACTACTTTTCGCACTTGTGTTAGTGTTGAAAAACCACTTTTTGCACTTGTATTGGTGCAGGAAACCACTTTTGCACTTGTATTAGTGTGGAAAAAACACTTTTCGCACTTGTGTTAGTGTTGAAAAACCACTTTTCGCACTTGTGTTAGTGTTGAAAAACCACTTTTCGCACTTGTGTTGGTGCAGGAAACCACTTTTGCACTTGTATTAGTGTGGAAAAACCACTTTTTGCACTTGTGTTAGTGTTGAAAAACCACTTTTTGCACTTGTGTTGGTGCAGGAAACCACTTTTGCACTTGTATTAGTGTGGAAAAAACACTTTTTGCACTTGTGATAGTGTTGAAAAACCACTTTTCGCACTTGTGTTAGTGTTGAAAAACCACTTTTCGCACTTGTGTTGGTGCAGGAAACCACTTTTGCACTTGTATTAGTGTGGAAAACCACTTTTTGCACTTGTGTTAGTGTTGAAAAACCACTTTTCGCACTTGTGTTGGTGCAGGAAACCACTTTTGCACTTGAATTAGTGTGGAAAAAACACTTTTCGCACTTGTGTTAGTGTTGAAAAACCACTTTTCGCACTTGTGTTAGTGTTGAAAAACCACTTTTCGCACTTGTGTTGGTGCAGGAAACCACTTTTGCACTTGTATTAGTGTGGAAAAACCACTTTTCGCACTTGTGTTAGTGTTGAAAAACCACTTTTCGCACTTGTGTTGGTGCAGGAAACCACTTTTGCACTTGTATTAGTGTGGAAAAACCACTTTTCGCGCTTGTGTTAGTGTTGAAAAACCACTTTTCGCACTTGTGTTAGTGTTGAAAAACCACTTTTCGCACTTGTGTTAGTGTTGAAAAACCACTTTTCGCACTTGTGATAGTGTTGAAAAACCACTTTTTGCACTTGTGTTAGTGTTGAAAAACCACTTTTCGCACTTGTGTTGGTGCAGGAAACCACTTTTGCACTTGAATTAGTGTGGAAAAAACACTTTTTGCACTTGTGTTAGTGTTGAAAAACCACTTTTCGCACTTGTGTTAGTGTTGAAAAACCACTTTTCGCACTTGTGTTGGTGCAGGAAACCACTTTTGCACTTGTATTAGTGTGGAAAAAACACTTTTCGCACTTGTGTTAGTGTTGAAAAACCACTTTTCGCACTTGTGTTGGTGCAGGAAACCACTTTTGCACTTGTATTAGTGTGGAAAAACCACTTTTCGCACTTGTGTTAGTGTTGAAAAACCACTTTTCGCACTTGTGTTAGTGTTGAAAAACCACTTTTCGCACTTGTGATAGTGTTGAAAAACCACTTTTCGCACTTGTGTTAGTGTTGAAAAACCACTTTTCGCACTTGTGTTGGTGCAGGAAACCACTTTTGCACTTGTATTAGTGTGGAAAAAACACTTTTTGCACTTGTGATAGTGTGGAAAAAACACTTTTTGCACTTGTGATAGTGTTGAAAAACCACTTTTCGCACTTGTGTTGGTGCAGGAAACCACTTTTGCACTTGTATTAGTGTGGAAAACCACTTTTTGCACTTGTGTTAGTGTTGAAAAACCACTTTTCGCACTTGTGTTGGTGCAGGAAACCACTTTTGCACTTGAATTAGTGTGGAAAAAACACTTTTCGCACTTGTGTTAGTGTTGAAAAACCACTTTTCGCACTTGTGTTACTGTTGAAAAACCACTTTTCGCACTTGTGTTGGTGCAGGAAACCACTTTTGCACTTGTATTAGTGTGGAAAACCACTTTTTGCACTTGTGTTAGTGTTGAAAAACCACTTTTCGCACTTGTGTTGGTGCAGGAAACCACTTTTGCACTTGAATTAGTGTGGAAAAAACACTTTTCGCACTTGTGTTAGTGTTGAAAAACCACTTTTCGCACTTGTGTTAGTGTTGAAAAACCACTTTTCGCACTTGTGTTGGTGCAGGAAACCACTTTTGCACTTGTATTAGTGTGGAAAAAACACTTTTTGCACTTGTGATAGTGTTGAAAAACCACTTTTCGCACTTGTGTTAGTGTTGAAAAACCACTTTTCGCACTTGTGTTGGTGAAGGAAACCACTTTTGCACTTGTATTAGTGTGGAAAAACCACTTTTCGCACTTGTGTTAGTGTTGAAAAACCACTTTTCACACTTGTATTGGTGCAGGAAACCAATTTTGCACTTGTATTAGTGTGGAAAAAACACTTTTCGCACTTGTGTTAGTGTTGAAAACCCACTTTTCGCACTTGTGTTAGTGTTGAAAAACCACTTTTTGCACTTATATTGGTGCAGGAAACCACTTTTGCATTTGTATTAGTGTGGAAAAACCACTTTTCGCACTTGTGTTAGTGTTGAAAAACCACTTTTCTCACTTGTGTTAGTGTTGAAAAACCACTTTTCGCACTTGTGTTAGTGTTGAAAAACCACTTTTCGCACTTGTGATAGTGTTGAAAAACCACTTTTCGCACATGTGTTAGTGTTGAAAAACCACTTTTCGCACTTGTGTTAGTGTTGGAAAACCACTTTTCGCACTTGTGTTGGTGCAGGAAACCACTTTTGCACTTGTATTAGTGTGGAAAAAACACTTTTCGCACTTGTGTTAGCGTTGAAAAACCACTTTTCGCACTTGTGTTAGTGTTTAAAAACCACTTTTCGCACTTGTGTTAGTGTTGAAAAACCACTTTTCGCACTTGTGTTGGTGCAGGAAACCACTTTTGCACTTGTATTCGTGTGGAAAAAACACTTTTTGCACTTGTGTTAATGTTGAAAAACCACTTTTCGCACTTGTGTTAGTGTTGAAAAACCACTTTTCGCACTTGTGATGGTGCAGGAAACCACTTTTGCACTTGTATTAGTGTGGAAAAAACACTTTTTGCACTTGTGATAGTGTTGAAAAACCACTTTTCGCACTTGGGTTAGTGTTGAAAAACCACTTTTCGCACTTGTGTTGGTGCAGAAACCACTTTTGCACTTGTATTAGTGTGGAAAAACCACTTTTCGCACTTGTGTTAGTGTTGAAAAACCACTTTTCGCACTTGTGTTAGTGTTGGAAAACCACTTTTCGCACTTGTGTTGGTGCAGGAAACCACTTTTGCACTTGTATTAGTGTGGAAAAAACACTTTTCGCACTTGTGTTAGTGTTGAAAAACCACTTTTCGCACTTGTGTTAATGTTGAAAAACCACTTTTCGCACTTGTGTTAGTGTTGAAAAACCACTTTTCGCACTTGTGTTGGTGCAGGAAACCACTTTTGCACTTGTATTCGTGTGGAAAAAACACTTTTTGCACTTGTGTTAATGTTGAAAAACCACTTTTCGCACTTGTGTTAGTGTTGAAAAACCACTTTTCGCACTTGTGTTGGTGCAGGACACCACTTTTGCACTTGTATTAGTGTGGAAAAAACACATTTTGCACTTGTGATAGTGTTGAAAAACCACTTTTCGCACTTGTGTTAGTGTTGAAAAACCACTTTTCGCACTTGTGTTGGTGCAGAAAACCACTTTTTCACTTGTATTAGTGTGGAAAAACCACTTTTCGCACTTGTGTTAGTGTTGAAAAACCACTTTTCGCACTTGTGTTAGTGTTGAAAAACTACTTTTCGCACTTGTGTTAGTGTTGAAAAACCACTTTTCGCACTTGTATTGGTGCAGGAAACCACTTGCACTTGTATTAGTGTGGAAAAAACACTTTTCGCACTTGTGTTAATGTTGAAAAACCACTTTTCGCACTTGTGTTAGTGTTGAAAAACCACTTTTCGCACTTGTGTTGGTGCAGGAAACCACTTTTGCACTTGTATTATTGTGGAAAAAACACTTTTTGCACTTGTGATAGTGTTGAAAAACCACTTTTCGCACTTGTGTTAGTGTTGAAAAACCACTTTTCGCACTTGTGTTGGTGCAGGAAACCACTTTTGCACTTGTATTAGTGTGGAAAAACCACTTTTTGCACTTGTGTTAGTGTTGAAAAACCACTTTTCGCACTTGTGTTGGTGCAGGAAACCACTTTTGCACTTGTATTAGTGTGGAAAAACCACTTTTCGCACTTGTGTTAGTGCTGAAAAACCACTTTTCGCACTTGTGTTAGTGTTGAAAAACCACTTTTCGCACTTGTGATAGTGTTGAAAAACCACTTTTCGCACTTGTGTTAGTGTTGAAAAACCACTTTTCGCACTTGTGTTGGTGCAGGAAACCACTTTTGCACTTGTATTAGTGTGGAAAAAACACTTTTTGCACTTGTGATAGTGTGGAAAAAACACTTTTTGCACTTGTGATAGTGTTGAAAAACCACTTTTCGCACTTGTGTTGGTGCAGGAAACCACTTTTGCACTTGTATTAGTGTGGAAAACCACTTTTTGCACTTGTGTTAGTGTTGAAAAACCACTTTTCGCACTTGTGTTGGTGCAGGAAACCACTTTTGCACTTGAATTAGTGTGGAAAAAACACTTCGCACTTGTGTTAGTGTTGAAAAACCACTTTTCGCACTTGTGTTACTGTTGAAAAACCACTTTTCGCACTTGTGTTGGTGCAGGAAACCACTTTTGCACTTGTATTAGTGTGGAAAACCACTTTTTGCACTTGTGTTAGTGTTGAAAAACCACTTTTCGCACTTGTGTTGGTGCAGGAAACCACTTTTGCACTTGAATTAGTGTGGAAAAAACACTTTTCGCACTTGTGTTAGTGTTGAAAAACCACTTTTCGCACTTGTGTTAGTGTTGAAAAACCACTTTTCGCACTGGTGTTGGTGCAGGAAACCACTTTTGCACTTGTATTAGTGTGGAAAAAACACTTTTTGCACTTGTGATAGTGTTGAAAAACCACTTTTCGCACTTGTGTTAGTGTTGAAAAACCACTTTTCGCACTTGTGTTGGTGAAGGAAACCACTTTTGCACTTGTATTAGTGTGGAAAAACCACTTTTCGCACTTGTGTTAGTGTTGAAAAACCACTTTTCACACTTGTATTGGTGCAGGAAACCACTTTTGCACTTGTATTAGTGTGGAAAAAACACTTTTCGCACTTGTGTTAGTGTTGAAAACCCACTTTTCGCACTTGTGTTAGTGTTGAAAAACCACTTTTTGCACTTATATTGGTGCAGGAAACCACTTTTGCATTTGTATTAGTGTGGAAAAACCACTTTTCGCACTTGTGTTAGTGTTGAAAAACCACTTTTCTCACTTGTGTTAGTGTTGAAAAACCACTTTTCGCACTTGTGTTAGTGTTGAAAAACCACTTTTCGCACTTGTGATGGTGCAGGAAACCACTTTTGCACTTGTATTAGTGTGGAAAAAACACTTTTTGCACTTGTGATAGTGTTGAAAAACCACTTTTCGCACTTGGGTTAGTGTTGAAAAACCACTTTTCGCACTTGTGTTGGTGCAGAAACCACTTTTGCACTTGTATTAGTGTGGAAAAACCACTTTTCGCACTTGTGTTAGTGTTGAAAAACCACTTTTCGCACTTGTGTTAGTGTTGGAAAACCACTTTTCGCACTTGTGTTGGTGCAGGAAACCACTTTTGCACTTGTATTAGTGTGGAAAAAACACTTTTCGCACTTGTGTTAGTGTTGAAAAACCACTTTTCGCACTTGTGTTAGTGTTGAAAAACCACTTTTCGCACTTGTGTTAGTGTTGAAAAACCACTTTTCGCACTTGTGTTGGTGCAGGAAACCACTTTTGCACTTGTATTCGTGTGGAAAAAACACTTTTTGCACTTGTGTTAATGTTGAAAAACCACTTTTCGCACTTGTGTTAGTGTTGAAAAACCACTTTTCGCACTTGTGTTGGTGCAGGACACCACTTTTGCACTTGTATTAGTGTGGAAAAAACACATTTTGCACTTGTGATAGTGTTGAAAAACCACTTTTCGCACTTGTGTTAGTGTTGAAAAACCACTTTTCGCACTTGTGTTGGTGCAGAAAACCACTTTTGCACTTGTATTAGTGTGGAAAAACCACTTTTCGCACTTGTGTTAGTGTTGAAAAACCACTTTTCGCACTTGTGTTAGTGTTGAAAAACTACTTTTCGCACTTGTGTTAGTGTTGAAAAACCACTTTTCGCACTTGTATTGGTGCAGGAAACCACTTGCACTTGTATTAGTGTGGAAAAAACACTTTTCGCACTTGTGTTAGTGTTGAAAAACCACTTTTCGCACTTGTGTTAGTGTTGAAAAACCACTTTTCGCACTTGTGTTGGTGCAGGAAACCACTTTTGCACTTGTATTAGTGTGGAAAAAACACTTTTTGCACTTGTGATAGTGTTGAAAAACCACTTTTCGCACTTGTGTTAGTGTTGAAAAACCACTTTTCGCACTTGTGTTGGTGCAGGAAACCACTTTTGCACTTGTATTAGTGTGGAAAAACCACTTTTTGCGCTTGTGTTAGTGTTGAAAAACCACTTTTCGCACTTGTGTTGGTGCAGGAAACCACTTTTGCACTTGAATTAGTGTGGAAAAAACACTTTTCGCACTTGTGTTAGTGTTGAAAAACCACTTTTCGCACTTGTGTTAGTGTTGAAAAACCACTTTTTGCACTTGTGTTGGTGCAGGAAACCACTTTTGCACTTGTATTAGTGTGGAAAAACCACTTTTCGCACTTGTGTTAGTGTAGAAAAACCACTTTTCGCACTTGTGTTGGTGCAGGAAACCACTTTTGCACTTGTATTAGTGTGGAAAAACCACTTTTCGCACTTGTGTTAGTGTTGAAAAACCACTTTTCGCACTTGTGTTAGTGTTGAAAAACCACTTTTCGCACTTGTGTTAGTGTTGAAAAACCACTTTTCGCACTTGTGATAGTGTTGAAAAACCACTTTTTGCACTTGTGTTAATGTTGAAAAACCACTTTTCGCACTTGTGTTGGTGCAGGAAACCACTTTTACACTTGAATTAGTGTGGCAAAAACACTTTTCGCACTTGTGTTAGTGTTGAAAAACCACATTTCGCACTTGTGTTAGTGTTGAAAAACCACTTTTCGCACTTGTGTTGGTGCAGAAAACCACTTTTGCACTTGTATTAGTGTGGCAAAACCACTTTTCGCACTTGTGTTAGTGTTGAAAAACCACTTTTCGCACTTGTGTTAGTGTTGAAAAACTACTTTTCGCACTTGTGTTAGTGTTGAAAAACCACTTTTCGCACTTGTATTGGTGCAGGAAACCACTTTTGCACTTGTATTAGTGTGGAAAAAACACTTTTCGCACTTGTGTTAGTGTTGAAAAACCACTTTTCGCACTTGTGTTAGTGTTGAAAAACCACTTTTCGCACTTGTGTTGGTGCAGGAAACCACGTTTGCACTTGTATTAGTGTGGAAAAAACACTTTTTGCACTTGTGATAGTGTTGAAAAACCACTTTTCGCACTTGTGTTAGTGTTGAAAAACCACTTTTCGCACTTGTGTTGGTGCAGGAAAGCACTTTTGCACTTGTATTAGTGTGGAAAAACCACTTTTTGCACTTGTGTTAGTGTTGAAAAACCACTTTTTGCACTTGTGTTGGTGCAGGAAACCACTTTTGCACTTGTATTAGTGTGGAAAAAACACTTTTTGCACTTGTGATAGTGTTGAAAAACCACTTTTCGCACTTGTGTTAGTGTTGAAAAACCACTTTTCGCACTTGTGTTGGTGCAGTAAACCACTTTTGCACTTGTATTAGTGTGGAAAACCACTTTTTGCACTTGTGTTAGTGTTGAAAAACCACTTTTCGCACTTGTGTTGGTGCAGGAAACCACTTTTGCACTTGAATTAGTGTGGAAAAAACACTTTTCGCACTTGTGTTAGTGTTGAAAAACCACTTTTCGCACTTGTGTTGGTGCAGGAAACCACTTTTGCACTTGTATTAGTGTGGAAAAACCACTTTTCGCACTTGTGTTAGTGTTGAAAAACCACTTTTCGCACTTGTGTTGGTGCAGGAAACCACTTTTGCACTTGTATTAGTGTGGAAAAACCACTTTTTGCACTTGTGTTAGTGTTGAAAAACCACTTTTCGCACTTGTGTTGGTGCAGGAAACCACTTTTGCACTTGAATTAGTGTGGAAAAAACACTTTTCGCACTTGTGTTAGTGTTGAAAAACCACTTTTCGCACTTGTGTTAGTGTTGAAAAACCACTTTTCGCACTTGTGTTGGTGCAGGAAACCACTTTTGCACTTGAATTAGTGTGGAAAAAACACTTTTCGCACTTGTGTTAGTGTTGAAAAACCACTTTTCGCACTTGTGTTAGTGTTGAAAAACCACTTTTCGCACTTGTGTTGGTGCAGGAAACCACTTTTGCACTTGTATTAGTGTGGAAAAAACACTTTTCGCACTTGTGTTAGTGTTGAAAAACCACTTTTCCCACTTGTGTTAGTGTTGAAAAACCACTTTTCGCACTTGTGTTGGTGCAGGAAACCACTTTTGCACTTGTATTAGTGTGGAAAAACCACTTTTCGCACTTGTGTTAGTGTTGAAAAACCACTTTTCGCACTTGTGTTAGTGTTGAAAAACCACTTTTCGCACTTGTGTTGGTGCAGGAAACCACTTTTGCACTTGTATTAGTGTGGAAAAAACACTTTTTGCACTTGTGATAGTGTTGAAAAACCACTTTTCACACTTGTGTTAGTGTTGAAAAACCACTTTTCGCACTTATGTTGGTGCAGGAAACCACTTTTGCACTTGTATTAGTGTGGAAAAACAACTTTTCGCACTTGTGTTAGTGTTGTAAAACCACTTTTTGCACTTGTGTTAGTGTTGAAAAAACACTTTTCGCACTTGTGTTGGTGCAGGAAACCACTTTTGCACTTGTATTAGTGTGGAAAAAACACTTTTTGCACTTGTGATAGTGTTGAAAAACCACTTTTCGCACTTGTGTTAGTGTTGAAAAACCACTTTTCGCACTTGTGTTGGTGAAGGAAACCACTTTTGCACTTGTATTAGTGTGGAAAAACCACTTTTCGCACTTGTGTTAGTGTTGAAAAACCACTTTTCACACTTGTATTGGTGCAGGAAACCACTTTTGCACTTGTATTAGTGTGGAAAAAACACTTTTCGCACTTGTGTTAGTGTTGAAAACCCACTTTTCGCACTTGTGTTAGTGTTGAAAAACCACTTTTTGCACTTATATTGGTGCAGGAAACCACTTTTGCATTTGTATTAGTGTGGAAAAACCACTTTTCGCACTTGTGTTAGTGTTGAAAAACCACTTTTCTCACTTGTGTTAGTGTTGAAAAACCACTTTTCGCACTTGTGTTAGTGTTGAAAAACCACTTTTCGCACTTGTGATAGTGTTGAAAAACCACTTTTCACACATGTGTTAGTGTTGAAAAACCACTTTTCGCACTTGTGTTAGTGTTGGAAAACCACTTTTCGCACTTGTGTTGGTGCAGGAAACCACTTTTGCACTTGTATTAGTGTGGAAAAAACACTTTTCGCACTTGTGTTAGTGTTGAAAAACCACTTTTCGCACTTGTGTTAGTGTTTAAAAACCACTTTTCGCACTTGTGTTAGTGTTGAAAAACCACTTTTCGCACTTGTGTTGGTGCAGGAAACCACTTTTGCACTTGTATTCGTGTGGAAAAAACACTTTTTGCACTTGTGTTAATGTTGAAAAACCACTTTTCGCACTTGTGTTAGTGTTGAAAAACCACTTTTCGCACTTGTGATGGTGCAGGAAACCACTTTTGCACTTGTATTAGTGTGGAAAAAACACTTTTTGCACTTGTGATAGTGTTGAAAAACCACTTTTCGCACTTGGGTTAGTGTTGAAAAACCACTTTTCGCACTTGTGTTGGTGCAGAAACCACTTTTGCACTTGTATTAGTGTGGAAAAACCACTTTTCGCACTTGTGTTAGTGTTGAAAAACCACTTTTCGCACTTGTGTTAGTGTTGGAAAACCACTTTTCGCACTTGTGTTGGTGCAGGAAACCACTTTTGCACTTGTATTAGTGTGGAAAAAACACTTTTCGCACTTGTGTTAGTGTTGAAAAACCACTTTTCGCACTTGTGTTAGTGTTGAAAAACCACTTTTCGCACTTGTGTTAGTGTTGAAAAACCACTTTTCGCACTTGTGTTGGTGCAGGAAACCACTTTTGCACTTGTATTCGTGTGGAAAAAACACTTTTTGCACTTGTGTTAATGTTGAAAAACCACTTTTCGCACTTGTGTTAGTGTTGAAAAACCACTTTTCGCACTTGTGTTGGTGCAGGACACCACTTTTGCACTTGTATTAGTGTGGAAAAAACACATTTTGCACTTGTGATAGTGTTGAAAAACCACTTTTCGCACTTGTGTTAGTGTTGAAAAACCACCTTTCGCACTTGTGTTGGTGCAGAAAACCACTTTTGCACTTGTATTAGTGTGGAAAAACCACTTTTCGCACTTGTGTTAGTGTTGTAAAACCACTTTTCGCACTTGTGTTAGTGTTGAAAAACTACTTTTCGCACTTGTGTTAGTGTTGAAAAACCACTTTTCGCACTTGTATTGGTGCAGGAAACCACTTTTGCACTTGTATTAGTGTGGAAAAAACACTTTTCGCACTTGTGTTAGTGTTGAAAAACCACTTTTCGCACTTGTGTTAGTGTTGAAAAACCACTTTTCGCACTTGTGTTGGTGCAGGAAACCACTTTTGCACTTGTATTAGTGTGGAAAAAACACTTTTTGCACTTGTGATAGTGTTGAAAAACCACCTTTCGCACTTGTGTTAGTGTTGAAAAACCACTTTTCGCACTTGTGTTGGTGCAGGAAACCACTTTTGCACTTGTATTAGTGTGGAAAAACCACTTTTTGCACCTGTGTTAGTGTTGAAAAACCACTTTTCGCACTTGTGTTGGTGCAGGAAACCACTTTTGCACTTGTATTAGTGTGGAAAAAACACTTTTCGCACTTGTGTTAGTGTTGAAAAACCACTTTTCGCACTTGTGTTAGTGTTGAAAAACCACTTTTCGCACTTGTGTTGGTGCAGGAAACCACTTTTGCACTTGTATTAGTGTGGAAAAAACACTTTTTGCACTTGTGATAGTGTTGAAGAACCACTTTTCGCACTTGTGTTAGTGTTGAAAAACCACTTTTCGCACTTGTGTTGGTGCAGGAAACCACTTTTGCACTTGTATTAGTGTGGAAAAACCACTTTTTGCACTTGTGTTAGTGTTGAAAAACCACTTTTTGCACTTGTGTTGGTGCAGGAAACCACTTTTGCACTTGTATTAGTGTGGAAAAAACACTTTTTGCACTTGTGATAGTGTTGAAAAACCACTTTTCGCACTTGTGTTAGTGTTGAAAAACCACTTTTCGCACTTGTGTTGGTGCAGGAAACCACTTTTGCACTTGTATTAGTGTGGAAACTACTTTTTGCACTTGTGTTAGTGTTGAAAAACCACTTTTCGCACTTGTGTTGGTGCAGGAAACCACTTTTGCACTTGAATTAGTGTGGAAAAAACACTTTTCGCACTTGTGTTAGTGTTGAAAAACCACTTTTCGCACTTGTGTTAGTGTTGAAAAACCACTTTTCGCACTTGTGTTGGTGCAGGAAACCACTTTTGCACTTGTATTAGTGTGGAAAAACCACTTTTCGCACTTGTGTTAGTGTTGAAAAACCACTTTTCGCACTTGTGTTGGTGCAGGAAACCACTTTTGCACTTGTATTAGTGTGGAAAAACCACTTTTCGCGCTTGTGTTAGTGTTGAAAAACCACTTTTCGCGCTTGTGTTAGTGTTGAAAAACCACTTTTCGCACTTGTGTTAGTGTTGAAAAACCACTTTTCGCACTTGTGATAGTGTTGAAAAACCACTTTTTGCACTTGTGTTAGTGTTGAAAAACCACTTTTCGCACTTGTGTTGGTGCAGGAAACCACTTTTGCACTTGAATTAGTGTGGAAAAAACACTTTTGCACTTGTGTTAGTGTTGAAAACCACTTTTCGCACTTGTGTTAGTGTTGAAAAACCACTTTTCGCACTTGTGTTGGTGCAGGAAACCACTTTTGCACTTGTATTAGTGTGGAAAAACCACTTTTCGCACTTGTGTTAGTGTTGAAAAACCACTTTTCGCACTTGTGTTGGTGCAGGAAACCACTTTTGCACTTGTATTAGTGTGGAAAAACCACTTTTCGCACTTGTGTTAGTGTTGAAAAACCACTTTTCGCACTTGTGTTAGTGTTGAAAAACCACTTTTCGCACTTGTGATAGTGTTGAAAAACCACTTTTCGCACTTGTGTTAGTGTTGAAAAACCACTTTTCGCACTTGTGTTGGTGCAGGAAACCACTTTTGCACTTGTATTAGTGTGGAAAAACACTTTTTGCACTTGTGATAGTGTGGAAAAAACACTTTTTTGCACTTGTGATAGTGTTGAAAAACCACTTTTCGCACTTGTGTTGGTGCAGGAAACCACTTTTGCACTTGTATTAGTGTGGAAAACCACTTTTTGCACTTGTGTTAGTGTTGAAAAACCACTTTTCGCACTTGTGTTGGTGCAGGAAACCACTTTTGCACTTGAATTAGTGTGGAAAAAACACTTTTCGCACTTGTGTTAGTGTTGAAAAACCACTTTTCGCACTTGTGTTACTGTTGAAAAACCACTTTTCGCACTTGTGTTGGTGCAGGAAACCACTTTTGCACTTGTATTAGTGTGGAAAACCACTTTTTGCACTTGTGTTAGTGTTGAAAAACCACTTTTCGCACTTGTGTTGGTGCAGGAAACCACTTTTGCACTTGAATTAGTGTGGAAAAAACACTTTTTGCACTTGTGTTAGTGTTGAAAAACCACTTTTCGCACTTGTGTTAGTGTTGAAAAACCACTTTTCGCACTTGTGTTGGTGCAGGAAACCACTTTTGCACTTGTATTAGTGTGGAAAAAACACTTTTTGCACTTGTGATAGTGTTGAAAAACCACTTTTCGCACTTGTGTTAGTGTTGAAAAACCACTTTTCGCACTTGTGTTGGTGAAGGAAACCACTTTTGCACTTGTATTAGTGTGGAAAAACCACTTTTCGCACTTGTGTTAGTGTTGAAAAACCACTTTTCACACTTGTATTGGTGCAGGAAACCAATTTTGCACTTGTATTAGTGTGGAAAAAACACTTTTCGCACTTGTGTTAGTGTTGAAAACCCACTTTTCGCACTTGTGTTAGTGTTGAAAAACCACTTTTTGCACTTATATTGGTGCAGGAAACCACTTTTGCATTTGTATTAGTGTGGAAAAACCACTTTTCGCACTTGTGTTAGTGTTGAAAAACCACTTTTCTCACTTGTGTTAGTGTTGAAAAACCACTTTTCGCACTTGTGTTAGTGTTGAAAAACCACTTTTCGCACTTGTGATAGTGTTGAAAAACCACTTTTCGCACATGTGTTAGTGTTGAAAAACCACTTTTCGCACTTGTGTTAGTGTTGGAAAACCACTTTTCGCACTTGTGTTGGTGCAGGAAACCACTTTTGCACTTGTATTAGTGTGGAAAAAACACTTTTCGCACTTGTGTTAGTGTTGAAAAACCACTTTTCGCACTTGTGTTAGTGTTTAAAAACCACTTTTCACACTTGTGTTAGTGTTGAAAAACCACTTTTCGCACTTGTGTTGGTGCAGGAAACCACTTTTGCACTTGTATTCGTGTGGAAAAAACACTTTTTGCACTTGTGTTAATGTTGAAAAACCACTTTTCGCACTTGTGTTAGTGTTGAAAAACCACTTTTCGCACTTGTGATGGTGCAGGAAACCACTTTTGCACTTGTATTAGTGTGGAAAAAACACTTTTTGCACTTGTGATAGTGTTGAAAAACCACTTTTCGCACTTGGGTTAGTGTTGAAAAACCACTTTTCGCACTTGTGTTGGTGCAGAAACCACTTTTGCACTTGTATTAGTGTGGAAAAACCACTTTTCGCACTTGTGTTAGTGTTGAAAAACCACTTTTCGCACTTGTGTTAGTGTTGGAAAACCACTTTTCGCACTTGTGTTGGTGCAGGAAACCACTTTTGCACTTGTATTAGTGTGGAAAAAACACTTTTCGCACTTGTGTTAGTGTTGAAAAACCACCTTTCGCACTTGTGTTAGTGTTGAAAAACCACTTTTCGCACTTGTGTTAGTGTTGAAAAACCACTTTTCGCACTTGTGTTGGTGCAGGAAACCACTTTTGCACTTGTATTCGTGTGGAAAAAACACTTTTTGCACTTGTGTTAATGTTGAAAAACCACTTTTCGCACTTGTGTTAGTGTTGAAAAACCACTTTTCGCACTTGTGTTGGTGCAGGACACCACTTTTGCACTTGTATTAGTGTGGAAAAAACACATTTTGCACTTGTGATAGTGTTGAAAAACCACTTTTCGCACTTGTGTTAGTGTTGAAAAACCACTTTTCGCACTTGTGTTGGTGCAGAAAACCACTTTTGCACTTGTATTAGTGTGGAAAAACCACTTTTCGCACTTGTGTTAGTGTTGAAAAACCACTTTTCGCACTTGTGTTAGTGTTGAAAAACTACTTTTCGCACTTGTGTTAGTGTTGAAAAACCACTTTTCGCACTTGTATTGGTGCAGGAAACCACTTGCACTTGTATTAGTGTGGAAAAAACACTTTTCGCACTTGTGTTAATGTTGAAAAACCACTTTTCGCACTTGTGTTAGTGTTGAAAAACCACTTTTCGCACTTGTGTTGGTGCAGGAAACCACTTTTGCACTTGTATTAGTGTGGAAAAAACACTTTTTGCACTTGTGATAGTGTTGAAAAACCACTTTTCGCACTTGTGTTAGTGTTGAAAAACCACTTTTCGCACTTGTGTTGGTGCAGGAAACCACTTTTGCACTTGTATTAGTGTGGAAAAACCACTTTTTGCACTTGTGTTAGTGTTGAAAAACCACTTTTCGCACTTGTGTTGGTGCAGGAAACCACTTTTGCACTTGTATTAGTGTGGAAAAACCACTTTTCGCACTTGTGTTAGTGCTGAAAAACCACTTTTCGCACTTGTGTTAGTGTTGAAAAACCACTTTTCGCACTTGTGATAGTGTTGAAAAACCACTTTTCGCACTTGTGTTAGTGTTGAAAAACCACTTTTCGCACTTGTGTTGGTGCAGGAAACCACTTTTGCACTTGTATTAGTGTGGAAAAAACACTTTTTGCACTTGTGATAGTGTGGAAAAAACACTTTTTGCACTTGTGATAGTGTTGAAAAACCACTTTTCGCACTTGTGTTGGTGCAGGAAACCACTTTTGCACTTGTATTAGTGTGGAAAACCACTTTTTGCACTTGTGTTAGTGTTGAAAAACCACTTTTCGCACTTGTGTTGGTGCAGGAAACCACTTTTGCACTTGAATTAGTGTGGAAAAAACACTTTTCGCACTTGTGTTAGTGTTGAAAAACCACTTTTCGCACTTGTGTTACTGTTGAAAAACCACTTTTCGCACTTGTGTTGGTGCAGGAAACCACTTTTGCACTTGTATTAGTGTGGAAAACCACTTTTTGCACTTGTGTTAGTGTTGAAAAACCACTTTTCGCACTTGTGTTGGTGCAGGAAACCACTTTTGCACTTGAATTAGTGTGGAAAAAACACTTTTCGCACTTGTGTTAGTGTTGAAAAACCACTTTTCGCACTTGTGTTAGTGTTGAAAAACCACTTTTCGCACTTGTGTTGGTGCAGGAAACCACTTTTGCACTTGTATTAGTGTGGAAAAAACACTTTTTGCACTTGTGATAGTGTTGAAAAACCACTTTTCGCACTTGTGTTAGTGTTGAAAAACCACTTTTCGCACTTGTGATGGTGAAGGAAACCACTTTTGCACTTGTATTAGTGTGGAAAAACCACTTTTCGCACTTGTGTTAGTGTTGAAAAACCACTTTTCACACTTGTATTGGTGCAGGAAACCACTTTTGCACTTGTATTAGTGTGGAAAAAACACTTTTCGCACTTGTGTTAGTGTTGAAAACCCACTTTTCGCACTTGTGTTAGTGTTGAAAAACCACTTTTTGCACTTATATTGGTGCAGGAAACCACTTTTGCATTTGTATTAGTGTGGAAAAACCACTTTTCGCACTTGTGTTAGTGTTGAAAAACCACTTTTCTCACTTGTGTTAGTGTTGAAAAACCACTTTTCGCACTTGTGTTAGTGTTGAAAAACCACTTTTCGCACTTGTGATAGTGTTGAAAAACCACTTTTCGCACATGTGTTAGTGTTGAAAAACCACTTTTCGCACTTGTGTTAGTGTTGGAAAACCACTTTTCGCACTTGTGTTGGTGCAGGAAACCACTTTTGCACTTGTATTAGTGTGGAAAAAGCACTTTTCGCACTTGTGTTAGTGTTGAAAAACCACTTTTCGCACTTGTGTTAGTGTTTAAAAACCACTTTTCGCACTTGTGTTAGTGTTGAAAAACCACTTTTCGCACTTGTGTTGGTGCAGGAAACCACTTTTGCACTTGTATTCGTGTGGAAAAAACACTTTTTGCACTTGTGTTAATGTTGAAAAACCACTTTTCGCACTTGTGTTAGTGTTGAAAAACCACTTTTCGCACTTGTGATGGTGCAGGAAACCACTTTTGCACTTGTATTAGTGTGGAAAAAACACTTTTTGCACTTGTGATAGTGTTGAAAAACCACTTTTCGCACTTGGGTTAGTGTTGAAAAACCACTTTTCGCACTTGTGTTGGTGCAGAAACCACTTTTGCACTTGTATTAGTGTGGAAAAACCACTTTTCGCACTTGTGTTAGTGTTGAAAAACCACTTTTCGCACTTGTGTTAGTGTTGGAAAACCACTTTTCGCACTTGTGTTGGTGCAGGAAACCACTTTTGCACTTGTATTAGTGTGGAAAAAACACTTTTCGCACTTGTGTTAGTGTTGAAAAACCACTTTTCGCACTTGTGTTAGTGTTGAAAAACCACTTTTCGCACTTGTGTTAGTGTTGAAAAACCACTTTTCGCACTTGTGTTGGTGCAGGAAACCACTTTTGCACTTGTATTCGTGTGGAAAAAACACTTTTTGCACTTGTGTTAATGTTGAAAAACCACTTTTCGCACTTGTGTTAGTGTTGAAAAACCACTTTTCGCACTTGTGTTGGTGCAGGACACCACTTTTGCACTTGTATTAGTGTGGAAAAAACACATTTTGCACTTGTGATAGTGTTGAAAAACCACTTTTCGCACTTGTGTTAGTGTTGAAAAACCACTTTTCGCACTTGTGTTGGTGCAGAAAACCACTTTTGCACTTGTATTAGTGTGGAAAAACCACTTTTCGCACTTGTGTTAGTGTTGAAAAACCACTTTTCGCACTTGTGTTAGTGTTGAAAAACTACTTTTCGCACTTGTGTTAGTGTTGAAAAACCACTTTTCGCACTTGTATTGGTGCAGGAAACCACTTGCACTTGTATTAGTGTGGAAAAAACACTTTTCGCACTTGTGTTAGTGTTGAAAAACCACTTTTCGCACTTGTGTTAGTGTTGAAAAACCACTTTTCGCACTTGTGTTGGTGCAGGAAACCACTTTTGCACTTGTATTAGTGTGGAAAAAACACTTTTTGCACTTGTGATAGTGTTGAAAAACCACTTTTCGCACTTGTGTTAGTGTTGAAAAACCACTTTTCGCACTTGTGTTGGTGCAGGAAACCACTTTTGCACTTGTATTAGTGTGGAAAAACCACTTTTTGCACTTGTGTTAGTGTTGAAAAACCACTTTTCGCACTTGTGTTGGTGCAGGAAACCACTTTTGCACTTGAATTAGTGTGGAAAAAACACTTTTCGCACTTGTGTTAGTGTTGAAAAACCACTTTTCGCACTTGTGTTAGTGTTGAAAAACCACTTTTTGCACTTGTGTTGGTGCAGGAAACCACTTTTGCACTTGTATTAGTGTGGAAAAACCACTTTTCGCACTTGTGTTAGTGTTGAAAAACCACTTTTCGCACTTGTGTTGGTGCAGGAAACCACTTTTGCACTTGTATTAGTGTGGAAAAACCACTTTTCGCACTTGTGTTAGTGTTGAAAAACCACTTTTCGCACTTGTGTTAGTGTTGAAAAACCACTTTTCGCACTTGTGTTAGTGTTGAAAAACCACTTTTCGCCCTTGTGATAGTGTTGAAAAACCACTTTTTGCACTTGTGTTAGTGTTGAAAAACCGCTTTTCGCACTTGTGTTGGTGCAGGAAACCACTTTTACACTTGAATTAGTGTGGCAAAAACACTTTTCGCACTTGTGTTAGTGTTGAAAAACCACATTTCGCACTTGTGTTAGTGTTGAAAAACCACTTTTCGCACTTGTGTTGGTGCAGAAAACCACTTTTGCACTTGTATTAGTGTGGCAAAACCACTTTTCGCACTTGTGTTAGTGTTGAAAAACCACTTTTCGCACTTGTGTTAGTGTTGAAAAACTACTTTTCGCACTTGTGTTAGTGTTGAAAAACCACTTTTCGCACTTGTATTGGTGCAGGAAACCACTTTTGCACTTGTATTAGTGTGGAAAAAACACTTTTCGCACTTGTGTTAGTGTTGAAAAACCACTTTTCGCACTTGTGTTAGTGTTGAAAAACCACTTTTCGCACTTGTGTTGGTGCAGGAAACCACGTTTGCACTTGTATTAGTGTGGAAAAAACACTTTTTGCACTTGTGATAGTGTTGAAAAACCACTTTTCGCACTTGTGTTAGTGTTGAAAAACCACTTTTCGCACTTGTGTTGGTGCAGGAAACCACTTTTGCACTTGTATTAGTGTGGAAAAACCACTTTTTGCACTTGTGTTAGTGTTGAAAAACCACTTTTCGCACTTGTGTTGGTGCAGGAAACCACTTTTGCACTTGTATTAGTGTGGAAAAAACACTTTTCGCACTTGTGTTAGTGTTGAAAAACCACTTTTCGCACTTGTGTTAGTGTTGAAAAACCACTTTTCGCACTTGTGTTAGTGTTGAAAAACCACTTTTCGCACTTGTGTTGGTGCAGGAAACCACTTTTGCACTTGTATTCGTGTGGAAAAAACACTTTTTGCACTTGTGTTAATGTTGAAAAACCACTTTTCGCACTTGTGTTAGTGTTGAAAAACCACTTTTCGCACTTGTGTTGGTGCAGGACACCACTTTTGCACTTGTATTAGTGTGGAAAAAACACATTTTGCACTTGTGATAGTGTTGAAAAACCACTTTTCGCACTTGTGTTAGTGTTGAAAAACCACTTTTCGCACTTGTGTTGGTGCAGAAAACCACTTTTGCACTTGTATTAGTGTGGAAAAACCACTTTTCGCACTTGTGTTAGTGTTGAAAAACCACTTTTCGCACTTGTGTTAGTGTTGAAAAACTACTTTTCGCACTTGTGTTAGTGTTGAAAAACCACTTTTCGCACTTGTATTGGTGCAGGAAACCACTTGCACTTGTATTAGTGTGGAAAAAACACTTTTCGCACTTGTGTTAATGTTGAAAAACCACTTTTCGCACTTGTGTTAGTGTTGAAAAACCACTTTTCGCACTTGTGTTGGTGCAGGAAACCACTTTTGCACTTGTATTAGTGTGGAAAAAACACTTTTTGCACCTGTGTTAGTGTTGAAAAACCACTTTTCGCACTTGTGTTGGTGCAGGAAACCACTTTTGCACTTGTATTAGTGTTGAAAAACCACTTTTCGCACTTGTGTTAGTGTTTAAAAACCACTTTTCGCACTTGTGTTAGTGTTGAAAAACCACTTTTCGCACTTGTGTTGGTGCAGGAAACCACTTTTGCACTTGTATTCGTGTGGAAAAAACACTTTTTGCACTTGTGTTAATGTTGAAAAACCACTTTTCGCACTTGTGTTAGTGTTGAAAAACCACTTTTCGCACTTGTGATGGTGCAGGAAACCACTTTTGCACTTGTATTAGTGTGGAAAAAACACTTTTTGCACTTGTGATAGTGTTGAAAAACCACTTTTCGCACTTGGGTTAGTGTTGAAAAACCACTTTTCGCACTTGTGTTGGTGCAGAAACCACTTTTGCACTTGTATTAGTGTGGAAAAACCACTTTTCGCACTTGTGTTAGTGTTGAAAAACCACTTTTCGCACTTGTGTTAGTGTTGGAAAACCACTTTTCGCACTTGTGTTGGTGCAGGAAACCACTTTTGCACTTGTATTAGTGTGGAAAAAACACTTTTCGCACTTGTGTTAGTGTTGAAAAACCACTTTTCGCACTTGTGTTAGTGTTGAAAAACCACTTTTCGCACTTGTGTTAGTGTTGAAAAACCACTTTTCGCACTTGTGTTGGTGCAGGAAACCACTTTTGCACTTGTATTCGTGTGGAAAAAACACTTTTTGCACTTGTGTTAATGTTGAAAAACCACTTTTCGCACTTGTGTTAGTGTTGAAAAACCACTTTTCGCACTTGTGTTGGTGCAGGACAACACTTTTGCACTTGTATTAGTGTGGAAAAAACACATTTTGCACTTGTGATAGTGTTGAAAAACCACTTTTCGCACTTGTGTTAGTGTTGAAAAACCACTTTTCGCACTTGTGTTGGTGCAGAAAACCACTTTTGCACTTGTATTAGTGTGGAAAAACCACTTTTCGCACTTGTGTTAGTGTTGAAAAACCACTTTTCGCACTTGTGTTAGTGTTGAAAAACTACTTTTCGCACTTGTGTTAGTGTTGAAAAACCACTTTTCGCACTTGTATTGGTGCAGGAAACCACTTGCACTTGTATTAGTGTGGAAAAAACACTTTTCGCACTTGTGTTAGTGTTGAAAAACCACTTTTCGCACTTGTGTTAGTGTTGAAAAACCACTTTTCGCACTTGTGTTGGTGCAGGAAACCACTTTTGCACTTGTATTAGTGTGGAAAAAACACTTTTTGCACTTGTGATAGTGTTGAAAAACCACTTTTCGCACTTGTGTTAGTGTTGAAAAACCACTTTTCGCACTTGTGTTGGTGCAGGAAACCACTTTTGCACTTGTATTAGTGTGGAAAAACCACTTTTTGCACTTGTGTTAGTGTTGAAAAACCACTTTTCGCACTTGTGTTGGTGCAGGAAACCACTTTTGCACTTGAATTAGTGTGGAAAAAACACTTTTCGCACTTGTGTTAGTGTTGAAAAACCACTTTTCGCACTTGTGTTAGTGTTGAAAAACCACTTTTTGCACTTGTGTTGGTGCAGGAAACCACTTTTGCACTTGTATTAGTGTGGAAAAACCACTTTTCGCACTTGTGTTAGTGTTGAAAAACCACTTTTCGCACTTGTGTTGGTGCAGGAAACCACTTTTGCACTTGTATTAGTGTGGAAAAACCACTTTTCGCACTTGTGTTAGTGTTGAAAAACCACTTTTCGCACTTGTGTTAGTGTTGAAAAACCACTTTTCGCACTTGTGATAGTGTTGAAAAACCACTTTTTGCACTTGTGTTAGTGTTGAAAAACCACTTTTCGCACTTGTGTTGGTGCAGGAAACCACTTTTACACTTGAATTAGTGTGGCAAAAACACTTTTCGCACTTGTGTTAGTGTTGAAAAACCACATTTCGCACTTGTGTTAGTGTTGAAAAACCACTTTTCGCACTTGTGTTGGTGCAGAAAACCACTTTTGCACTTGTATTAGTGTGGCAAAACCACTTTTCGCACTTGTGTTAGTGTTGAAAAACCACTTTTCGCACTTGTGTTAGTGTTGAAAAACTACTTTTCGCACTTGTGTTAGTGTTGAAAAACCACTTTTCGCACTTGTATTGGTGCAGGAAACCACTTTTGCACTTGTATTAGTGTGGAAAAAACACTTTTCGCACTTGTGTTAGTGTTGAAAAACCACTTTTCGCACTTGTGTTAGTGTTGAAAAACCACTTTTCGCACTTGTGTTGGTGCAGGAAACCACGTTTGCACTTGTATTAGTGTGGGAAAAACACTTTTTGCACTTGTGATAGTGTTGAAAAACCACTTTTCGCACTTGTGTTAGTGTTGAAAAACCACTTTTCGCACTTGTGTTGGTGCAGGAAACCACTTTTGCACTTGTATTAGTGTGGAAAAACCACTTTTTGCACTTGTGTTAGTGTTGAAAAACCACTTTTCGCACTTGTGTTGGTGCAGGAAACCACTTTTGCACTTGTATTAGTGTGGAAAAAACACTTTTCGCACTTGTGTTAGTGTTGAAAAACCACTTTTCGCACTTGTGTTAGTGTTGAAAAACCACTTTTCGCACTTGTGTTAGTGTTGAAAAACCACTTTTCGCACTTATGTTGGTGCAGGAAACCACTTTTGCACTTGTATTCGTGTGGAAAAAACACTTTTTGCACTTGTGTTAATGTTGAAAAACCACTTTTCGCACTTGTGTTAGTGTTGAAAAACCACTTTTCGCACTTGTGTTGGTGCAGGACACCACTTTTGCACTTGTATTAGTGTGGAAAAAACACATTTTGCACTTGTGATAGTGTTGAAAAACCACTTTTCGCACTTGTGTTAGTGTTGAAAAACCACTTTTCGCACTTGTGTTGGTGCAGAAAACCACTTTTGCACTTGTATTAGTGTGGAAAAACCACTTTTCGCACTTGTGTTAGTGTTGAAAAACCACTTTTCGCACTTGTGTTAGTGTTGAAAAACTACTTTTCGCACTTGTGTTAGTGTTGAAAAACCACTTTTCGCACTTGTATTGGTGCAGGAAACCACTTGCACTTGTATTAGTGTGGAAAAAATACTTTTCGCACTTGTGTTGATGTTGAAAAACCACTTTTCGCACTTGTGTTAGTGTTGAAAAACCACTTTTCGCACTTGTGTTGGTGCAGGAAACCACTTTTGCACTTGTATTAGTGTGGAAAAAACACTTTTTGCACTTGTGATAGTGTTGAAAAACCACTTTTCGCACTTGTGTTAGTGTTGAAAAACCACTTTTCGCACTTGTGTTGGTGCAGGAAACCACTTTTGCACTTGTATTAGTGTGGGAAAACCACTTTTTGCACTTGTGTTAGTGTTGAAAAACCACTTTTCGCACTTGTGTTGGTGCAGGAAACCACTTTTGCACTTGTATTAGTGTGGAAAAACCACTTTTCGCACTTGTGTTAGTGCTGAAAAACAACTTTTCGCACTTGTGTTAGTGTTGAAAAACCACTTTTCGCACTTGTGATAGTGTTGAAAAACCACTTTTTGCACTTGTGTTAGTGTTGAAAAACCACTTTTCGCACTTGTGTTGGTGCAGGAAACCACTTTTGCACTTGTATTAGTGTGGAAAAAACACTTTTTGCACTTGTGATAGTGTGGAAAAACACTTTTTGCACTTGTGATAGTGTTGAAAAACCACTTTTCGCACTTGTGTTGGTGCAGGAAACCACTTTTGCACTTGTATTAGTGTGGAAAACCACTTTTTGCACTTGTGTTAGTGTTGAAAAACCACTTTTCGCACTTGTGTTGGTGCAGGAAACCACTTTTGCACTTGAATTAGTGTGGAAAAAACACTTTTCGCACTTGTGTTAGTGTTGAAAAACCACTTTTCGCACTTGTGTTACTGTTGAAAAACCACTTTTCGCACTTGTGTTGGTGCAGGAAACCACTTTTGCACTTGTATTAGTGTGGAAAACCACTTTTTGCACTTGTGTTAGTGTTGAAAAACCACTTTTCGCACTTGTGTTGGTGCAGGAAACCACTTTTGCACTTGAATTAGTGTGGAAAAAACACTTTTCGCACTTGTGTTAGTGTTGAAAAACCACTTTTCGCACTTGTGTTAGTGTTGAAAAACCACTTTTCGCACTTGTGTTGGTGCAGGAAACCACTTTTGCACTTGTATTAGTGTGGAAAAAACACTTTTTGCACTTGTGATAGTGTTGAAAAACCACTTTTCGCACTTGTGTTAGTGTTGAAAAACCACTTTTCGCACTTGTGTTGGTGAAGGAAACCACTTTTGCACTTGTATTAGTGTGGAAAAACCACTTTTCGCACTTGTGTTAGTGTTGAAAAACCACTTTTCACACTTGTATTGGTGCAGGAAACCACTTTTGCACTTGTATTAGTGTGGAAAAAACACTTTTCGCACTTGTGTTAGTGTTGAAAACCCACTTTTCGCACTTGTGTTAGTGTTGAAAAACCACTTTTTGCACTTATATTGGTGCAGGAAACCACTTTTGCATTTGTATTAGTGTGGAAAAACCACTTTTCGCACTTGTGTTAGTGTTGAAAAACCACTTTTCTCACTTGTGTTAGTGTTGAAAAACCACTTTTCGCACTTGTGTTAGTGTTGAAAAACCACTTTTCGCACTTGTGATAGTGTTGAAAAACCACTTTTCGCACATGTGTTAGTGTTGAAAAACCACTTTTCGCACTTGTGTTAGTGTTGGAAAACCACTTTTCGCACTTGTGTTGGTGCAGGAAACCACTTTTGCACTTGTATTAGTGTGGAAAAAGCACTTTTCGCACTTGTGTTAGTGTTGAAAAACCACTTTTCGCACTTGTGTTAGTGTTTAAAAACCACTTTTCGCACTTGTGTTAGTGTTGAAAAACCACTTTTCGCACTTGTGTTGGTGCAGGAAACCACTTTTGCACTTGTATTCGTGTGGAAAAAACACTTTTTGCACTTGTGTTAATGTTGAAAAACCACTTTTCGCACTTGTGTTAGTGTTGAAAAACCACTTTTCGCACTTGTGATGGTGCAGGAAACCACTTTTGCACTTGTATTAGTGTGGAAAAAACACTTTTTGCACTTGTGATAGTGTTGAAAAACCACTTTTCGCACTTGGGTTAGTGTTGAAAAACCACTTTTCGCACTTGTGTTGGTGCAGAAACCACTTTTGCACTTGTATTAGTGTGGAAAAACCACTTTTCGCACTTGTGTTAGTGTTGAAAAACCACTTTTCGCACTTGTGTTAGTGTTGGAAAACCACTTTTCGCACTTGTGTTGGTGCAGGAAACCACTTTTGCACTTGTATTAGTGTGGAAAAAACACTTTTCGCACTTGTGTTAGTGTTGAAAAACCACTTTTCGCACTTGTGTTAGTGTTGAAAAACCACTTTTCGCACTTGTGTTAGTGTTGAAAAACCACTTTTCGCACTTGTGTTGGTGCAGGAAACCACTTTTGCACTTGTATTCGTGTGGAAAAAACACTTTTTGCACTTGTGTTAATGTTGAAAAACCACTTTTCGCACTTGTGTTAGTGTTGAAAAACCACTTTTCGCACTTGTGTTGGTGCAGGACACCACTTTTGCACTTGTATTAGTGTGGAAAAAACACATTTTGCACTTGTGATAGTGTTGAAAAACCACTTTTCGCACTTGTGTTAGTGTTGAAAAACCACTTTTCGCACTTGTGTTGGTGCAGAAAACCACTTTTGCACTTGTATTAGTGTGGAAAAACCACTTTTCGCACTTGTGTTAGTGTTGAAAAACCACTTTTCGCACTTGTGTTAGTGTTGAAAAACTACTTTTCGCACTTGTGTTAGTGTTGAAAAACCACTTTTCGCACTTGTATTGGTGCAGGAAACCACTTGCACTTGTATTAGTGTGGAAAAAACACTTTTCGCACTTGTGTTAGTGTTGAAAAACCACTTTTCGCACTTGTGTTAGTGTTGAAAAACCACTTTTCGCACTTGTGTTGGTGCAGGAAACCACTTTTGCACTTGTATTAGTGTGGAAAAAACACTTTTTGCACTTGTGATAGTGTTGAAAAACAACTTTTCACACTTGTGTTAGTGTTGAAAAACCACTTTTTGCACTTGTGTTGGTGCAGGAAACCACTTTTGCACTTGTATTAGTGTGGAAAAACCACTTTTCGCACTTGTGTTAGTGTTGAAAAACCACTTTTCGCACTTGTGTTGGTGCAGGAAACCACTTTTGCACTTGTATTAGTGTGGAAAAACCACTTTTCGCACTTGTGTTAGTGTTGAAAAACCACTTTTCGCACTTGTGTTAGTGTTGAAAAACCACTTTTCGCACTTGTGTTAGTGTTGAAAAACCACTTTTCGCACTTGTGATAGTGTTGAAAAACCACTTTTTGCACTTGTGTTAGTGTTGAAAAACCACTTTTCGCACTTGTGTTGGTGCAGGAAACCACTTTTACACTTGAATTAGTGTGGCAAAAACACTTTTCGCACTTGTGTTAGTGTTGAAAAACCACATTTCGCACTTGTGTTAGTGTTGAAAAACCACTTTTCGCACTTGTGTTGGTGCAGAAAACCACTTTTGCACTTGTATTAGTGTGGCAAAACCACTTTTCGCACTTGTGTTAGTGTTGAAAAACCACTTTTCGCACTTGTGTTAGTGTTGAAAAACTACTTTTCGCACTTGTGTTAGTGTTGAAAAACCACTTTTCGCACTTGTATTGGTGCAGGAAACCACTTTTGCACTTGTATTAGTGTGGAAAAAACACTTTTCGCACTTGTGATAGTGTTGAAAAACCACTTTTCGCACTTGTGTTAGTGTTGAAAAACCACTTTTCGCACTTGTGTTGGTGCAGGAAACCACGTTTGCACTTGTATTAGTGTGGAAAAAACACTTTTTGCACTTGTGATAGTGTTGAAAAACCACTTTTCGCACTTGTGTTAGTGTTGAAAAACCACTTTTCGCACTTGTGTTGGTGCAGGAAACCACTTTTGCACTTGTATTAGTGTGGAAAACCACTTTTTGCACTTGTGTTAGTGTTGAAAAACCACTTTTCGCACTTGTGTTCGTGCAGGAAACCACTTTTGCACTTGAATTAGTGTGGAAAAAACACTTTTCGCACTTGTGTTAGTGTTGAAAAACCACTTTTCGCACTTGTATTAGTGTTGAAAAACCACTTTTCGCACTTGTGTTGGTGCAGGAAACCACTTTTGCACTTGTATTAGTGTGGAAAAACCACTTTTCGCACTTGTGTTAGTGTTGAAAAACCACTTTTCGCACTTGTGTTGGTGCAGGAAACCACTTTTGCACTTGTATTAGTGTGGAAAAACCACTTTTGCACTTGTGTTAGTGTTGAAAAACCACTTTTCGCACTTGTGTTGGTGCAGGAAACCACTTTTGCACTTGAATTAGTGTGGAAAAAACACTTTTCGCACTTGTGTTAGTGTTGAAAAACCACTTTTCACACTTGTGTTAGTGTTGAAAAACCACTTTTCGCACTTGTGTTGGTGCAGGAAACCACTTTTGCACTTGTATTAGTGTGGAAAAAACACTTTTTGCACTTGTGATAGTGTTGAAAAACCACTTTTCACACTTGTGTTAGTGTTGAAAAACCACTTTTCGCACTTATGTTGGTGCAGGAAACCACTTTTGCACTTGTATTAGTGTGGAAAAACAACTTTTCGCACTTGTGTTAGTGTTGAAAAACCACTTTTTGCACTTGTGTTAGTGTTGAAAAAACACTTTTCGCACTTGTGTTGGTGCAGGAAACCACTTTTGCACTTGTATTAGTGTGGAAAAAACACTTTTTGCACTTGTGATAGTGTTGAAAAACCACTTTTCGCACTTGTGTTGGTGAAGGAAACCACTTTTGCACTTGTATTAGTGTGGAAAAACCACTTTTCGCACTTGTGTTAGTGTTGAAAAACCACTTTTCACACTTGTATTGGTGCAGGAAACCACTTTTGCACTTGTATTAGTGTGGAAAAAACACTTTTCGCACTTGTGTTAGTGTTGAAAACCCACTTTTCGCACTTGTGTTAGTGTTGAAAAACCACTTTTTGCACTTATATTGGTGCAGGAAACCACTTTTGCATTTGTATTAGTGTGGAAAAACCACTTTTCGCACTTGTGTTAGTGTTGAAAAACCACTTTTCTCACTTGTGTTAGTGTTGAAAAACCACTTTTCGCACTTGTGTTAGTGTTGAAAAACCACTTTTCGCACTTGTGATAGTGTTGAAAAACCACTTTTCACACATGTGTTAGTGTTGAAAAACCACTTTTCGCACTTGTGTTAGTGTTGGAAAACCACTTTTCGCACTTGTGTTGGTGCAGGAAACCACTTTTGCACTTGTATTAGTGTGGAAAAAACACTTTTCGCACTTGTGTTAGTGTTGAAAAACCACTTTTCGCACTTGTGTTAGTGTTTAAAAACCACTTTTCGCACTTGTGTTAGTGTTGAAAAACCACTTTTCGCACTTGTGTTGGTGCAGGAAACCAATTTTGCACTTGTATTCGTGTGGAAAAAACACTTTTTGCACTTGTGTTAATGTTGAAAAACCACTTTTCGCACTTGTGTTAGTGTTGAAAAACCACTTTTCGCACTTGTGATGGTGCAGGAAACCACTTTTGCACTTGTATTAGTGTGGAAAAAACACTTTTTGCACTTGTGATAGTGTTGAAAAACCACTTTTCGCACTTGGGTTAGTGTTGAAAAACCACTTTTCGCACTTGTGTTGGTGCAGAAACCACTTTTGCACTTGTATTAGTGTGGAAAAACCACTTTTCGCACTTGTGTTAGTGTTGAAAAACCACTTTTCGCACTTGTGTTAGTGTTGGAAAACCACTTTTCGCACTTGTGTTGGTGCAGGAAACCACTTTTGCACTTGTATTAGTGTGGAAAAAACACTTTTCGCACTTGTGTTAGTGTTGAAAAACCACTTTTCGCACTTGTGTTAGTGTTGAAAAACCACTTTTCGCACTTGTGTTAGTGTTGAAAAACCACTTTTCGCACTTGTGTTGGTGCAGGAAACCACTTTTGCACTTGTATTCGTGTGGAAAAAACACTTTTTGCACTTGTGTTAATGTTGAAAAACCACTTTTCGCACTTGTGTTAGTGTTGAAAAACCACTTTTCGCACTTGTGTTGGTGCAGGACACCACTTTTGCACTTGTATTAGTGTGGAAAAAACACATTTTGCACTTGTGATAGTGTTGAAAAACCACTTTTCGCACTTGTGTTAGTGTTGAAAAACCACTTTTCGCACTTGTGTTGGTGCAGAAAACCACTTTTGCACTTGTATTAGTGTGGAAAAACCACTTTTCGCACTTGTGTTAGTGTTGAAAAACCACTTTTCGCACTTGTGTTAGTGTTGAAAAACTACTTTCCGCACTTGTGTTAGTGTTGAAAAACCACTTTTCGCACTTGTATTGGTGCAGGAAACCACTTTTGCACTTGTATTAGTGTGGAAAAAACACTTTTCGCACTTGTGTTAGTGTTGAAAAACCACTTTTCGCACTTGTGTTAGTGTTGAAAAACCACTTTTCGCACTTGTGTTGGTGCAGGAAACCACTTTTGCACTTGTATTAGTGTGGAAAAAACACTTTTTGCACTTGTGATAGTGTTGAAAAACCACTTTTCCCACTTGTGTTAGTGTTGAAAAACCACTTTTCGCACTTGTGTTGGTGCAGGAAACCACTTTTGCACTTGTATTAGTGTGGAAAAACCACTTTTTGCACTTGTGTTAGTGTTGAAAAACCACTTTTCGCACTTGTGTTGGTGCAGGAAACCACTTTTGCAATTGAATTAGTGTGGAAAAAACACTTTTCGCACTTGTGTTAGTGTTGAAAAACCACTTTTCGCACTTGTGTTAGTGTTGAAAAACCACTTTTTGCACTTGTGTTGGTGCAGGAAACCACTTTTGCACTTGTATTAGTGTGGAAAAACAACTTTTCGCACTTGTGTTAGTGTTGAAAAACCACTTTTCGCACTTGTGTTGGTGCAGGAAACCACTTTTGCACTTGTATTAGTGTGGAAAAACCACTTTTCGCACTTGTGTTAGTGTTGAAAAACCACTTTTCGCACTTGTGTTAGTGTTGAAAAACCACTTTTCGCACTTGTGTTAGTGTTGAAAAACCACTTTTCGCACTTGTGATAGTGTTGAAAAACCACTTTTTGCACTTGTGTTAGTGTTGAAAAACCACTTTTCGCACTTGTGTTGGTGCAGGAAACCACTTTTGCACTTGAATTAGTGTGGAAAAAACACTTTTCGCACTTGTGTTAGTGTTGAAAAACCACTTTTCGCACTTGTGTTAGTATTGAAAAACCACTTTTCGCACTTGTGTTGGTGCAGAAAACCACTTTTGCACTTGTATTAGTGTGGCAAAACCACTTTTCGCACTTGTGTTAGTGTTGAAAAACCACTTTTCGCACTTGTGTTAGTGTTGAAAAACTACTTTTCGCACTTGTGTTAGTGTTGAAAAACCACTTTTCGCACTTGTATTGGTGCAGGAAACCACTTTTGCACTTGTATTAGTGTGGAAAAAACACTTTTCGCACTTGTGTTAGTGTTGAAAAACCACTTTTCGCACTTGTGTTAGTGTTGAAAAACCACTTTTCGCACTTGTGTTGGTGCAGGAAACCACTTTTGCACTTGTATTAGTGTGGAAAAAACACTTTTTGCACTTGTGATAGTGTTGAATAAACCACTTTTCGCACTTGTGTTAGTGTTGAAAAACCACTTTTCGCACTTGTGTTGGTGCAGGAAACCACTTTTGCACTTGTATTAGTGTGGAAAAACCACTTTTTGCACTTGTGTTAGTGTTGAAAAACCACTTTTTGCACTTGTGTTGGTGCAGGAAACCACTTTTGCACTTGTATTAGTGTGGAAAAAACACTTTTTGCACTTGTGATAGTGTTGAAAAACCACTTTTCGCACTTGTGTTAGTGTTGAAAAACCACTTTTCGCACTTGTGTTGGTGCAGGAAACCACTTTTGCACTTGTATTAGTGTGGAAAACCACTTTTTGCACTTGTGTTAGTGTTGAAAAACCACTTTTCGCACTTGTGTTGGTGCAGGAAACCACTTTTGCACTTGAATTAGTGTGGAAAAAACACTTTTCGCACTTGTGTTAGTGTGGAAAAAACACTTTTCGCACTTGTGTTAGTGTTGAAAAACCACTTTTCGCACTTGTGTTAGTGTTGAAAAACCACTTTTTGCACTTGTGTTGGTGCAGGAAACCACTTTTGCACTTGTATTAGTGTGGAAAAACCACTTTTCGCACTTGTGTTAGTGTTGAAAAACCACTTTTCGCACTTGTGTTGGTGCAGGAAACCACTTTTGCACTTGTATTAGTGTGGAAAAACCACTTTTCGCACTTGTGTTAGTGTTGAAAAACCACTTTTCGCACTTGTGTTAGTGTTGAAAAACCACTTTTCGCACTTGTGATAGTGTTGAAAAACCACTTTTTGCACTTGTGTTAGTGTTGAAAAACCACTTTTCGCACTTGTGTTGGTGCAGGAAACCACTTTTACACTTGAATTAGTGTGGCAAAAACACTTTTCGCACTTGTGTTAGTGTTGAAAAACCACATTTCGCACTTGTGTTAGTGTTGAAAAACCACTTTTCGCACTTGTGTTGGTGCAGAAAACCACTTTTGCACTTGTATTAGTGTGGCAAAACCACTTTTCGCACTTGTGTTAGTGTTGAAAAACCACTTTTCGCACTTGTGTTAGTGTTGAAAAACTACTTTTCGCACTTGTGTTAGTGTTGAAAAACCACTTTTCGCACTTGTATTGGTGCAGGAAACCACTTTTGCACTTGTATTAGTGTGGAAAAAACACTTTTCGCACTTGTGTTAGTGTTGAAAAACCACTTTTCGCACTTGTGTTAGTGTTGAAAAACCACTTTTCGCACTTGTGTTGGTGCAGGAAACCACGTTTGCACTTGTATTAGTGTGGGAAAAACACTTTTTGCACTTGTGATAGTGTTGAAAAACCACTTTTCGCACTTGTGTTAGTGTTGAAAAACCACTTTTCGCACTTGTGTTGGTGCAGGAAACCACTTTTGCACTTGTATTAGTGTGGAAAAACCACTTTTTGCACTTGTGTTAGTGTTGAAAAACCACTTTTCGCACTTGTGTTGGTGCAGGAAACCACTTTTGCACTTGTATTAGTGTGGAAAAAACACTTTTCGCACTTGTGTTAGTGTTGAAAAACCACTTTTCGCACTTGTGTTAGTGTTGAAAAACCACTTTTCGCACTTATGTTGGTGCAGGAAACCACTTTTGCACTTGTATTAGTGTGGAAAAACAACTTTTCGCACTTGTGTTAGTGTTGAAAAACCACTTTTTGCACTTGTGTTAGTGTTGAAAAAACACTTTTCGCACTTGTGTTGGTGCAGGAAACCACTTTTGCACTTGTATTAGTGTGGAAAAAACACTTTTTGCACTTGTGATAGTGTTGAAAAACCACTTTTCGCACTTGTGTTGGTGAAGGAAACCACTTTTGCACTTGTATTAGTGTGGAAAAACCACTTTTCGCACTTGTGTTAGTGTTGAAAAACCACTTTTCGCACTTGTATTGGTGCAGGAAACCACTTTTGCACTTGTATTAGTGTGGAAAAAACACTTTTCGCACTTGTGTTAGTGTTGAAAAACCACTTTTCGCACTTGTGTTAGTGTTGAAAAACCACTTTTCGCACTTGTGTTGGTGCAGGAAACCACGTTTGCACTTGTATTAGTGTGGGAAAAACACTTTTTGCACTTGTGATAGTGTTGAAAAACCACTTTTCGCACTTGTGTTAGTGTTGAAAAACCACTTTTCGCACTTGTGTTGGTGCAGGAAACCACTTTTGCACTTGTATTAGTGTGGAAAAACCACTTTTTGCACTTGTGTTAGTGTTGAAAAACCACTTTTCGCACTTGTGTTGGTGCAGGAAACCACTTTTGCACTTGTATTAGTGTGGAAAAAACACTTTTCGCACTTGTGTTAGTGTTGAAAAACCACTTTTCGCACTTGTGTTAGTGTTGAAAAACCACTTTTCGCACTTATGTTGGTGCAGGAAACCACTTTTGCACTTGTATTAGTGTGGAAAAACAACTTTTCGCACTTGTGTTAGTGTTGAAAAACCACTTTTTGCACTTGTGTTAGTGTTGAAAAAACACTTTTCGCACTTGTGTTGGTGCAGGAAACCACTTTTGCACTTGTATTAGTGTGGAAAAAACACTTTTTGCACTTGTGATAGTGTTGAAAAACCACTTTTCGCACTTGTGTTGGTGAAGGAAACCACTTTTGCACTTGTATTAGTGTGGAAAAACCACTTTTCGCACTTGTGTTAGTGTTGAAAAACCACTTTTCACACTTGTATTGGTGCAGGAAACCACTTTTGCACTTGTATTAGTGTGGAAAAAACACTTTTCGCACTTGTGTTAGTGTTGAAAACCCACTTTTCGCACTTGTGTTAGTGTTGAAAAACCACTTTTTGCACTTATATTGGTGCAGGAAACCACTTTTGCATTTGTATTAGTGTGGAAAAACCACTTTTCGCACTTGTGTTAGTGTTGAAAAACCACTTTTCTCACTTGTGTTAGTGTTGAAAAACCACTTTTCGCACTTGTGTTAGTGTTGAAAAACCACTTTTCGCACTTGTGATAGTGTTGAAAAACCACTTTTCACACATGTGTTAGTGTTGAAAAACCACTTTTCGCACTTGTGTTAGTGTTGGAAAACCACTTTTCGCACTTGTGTTGGTGCAGGAAACCACTTTTGCACTTGTATTAGTGTGGAAAAAACACTTTTCGCACTTGTGTTAGTGTTGAAAAACCACTTTTCGCACTTGTGTTAGTGTTTAAAAACCACTTTTCGCACTTGTGTTAGTGTTGAAAAACCACTTTTCGCACTTGTGTTGGTGCAGGAAACCAATTTTGCACTTGTATTCGTGTGGAAAAAACACTTTTTGCACTTGTGTTAATGTTGAAAAACCACTTTTCGCACTTGTGTTAGTGTTGAAAAACCACTTTTCGCACTTGTGATGGTGCAGGAAACCACTTTTGCACTTGTATTAGTGTGGAAAAAACACTTTTTGCACTTGTGATAGTGTTGAAAAACCACTTTTCGCACTTGGGTTAGTGTTGAAAAACCACTTTTCGCACTTGTGTTGGTGCAGAAACCACTTTTGCACTTGTATTAGTGTGGAAAAACCACTTTTCGCACTTGTGTTAGTGTTGAAAAACCACTTTTCGCACTTGTGTTAGTGTTGGAAAACCACTTTTCGCACTTGTGTTGGTGCAGGAAACCACTTTTGCACTTGTATTAGTGTGGAAAAAACACTTTTCGCACTTGTGTTAGTGTTGAAAAACCACTTTTCGCACTTGTGTTAGTGTTGAAAAACCACTTTTCGCACTTGTGTTAGTGTTGAAAAACCACTTTTCGCACTTGTGTTGGTGCAGGAAACCACTTTTGCACTTGTATTCGTGTGGAAAAAACACTTTTTGCACTTGTGTTAATGTTGAAAAACCACTTTTCGCACTTGTGTTAGTGTTGAAAAACCACTTTTCGCACTTGTGTTGGTGCAGGACACCACTTTTGCACTTGTATTAGTGTGGAAAAAACACATTTTGCACTTGTGATAGTGTTGAAAAACCACTTTTCGCACTTGTGTTAGTGTTGAAAAACCACTTTTCGCACTTGTGTTGGTGCAGAAAACCACTTTTGCACTTGTATTAGTGTGGAAAAACCACTTTTCGCACTTGTGTTAGTGTTGAAAAACCACTTTTCGCACTTGTGTTAGTGTTGAAAAACTACTTTTCGCACTTGTGTTAGTGTTGAAAAACCACTTTTCGCACTTGTATTGGTGCAGGAAACCACTTTTGCACTTGTATTAGTGTGGAAAAAACACTTTTCGCACTTGTGTTAGTGTTGAAAAACCACTTTTCGCACTTGTGTTAGTGTTGAAAAACCACTTTTCGCACTTGTGTTGGTGCAGGAAACCACTTTTGCACTTGTATTAGTGTGGAAAAAACACTTTTTGCACTTGTGATAGTGTTGAAAAACCACTTTTCCCACTTGTGTTAGTGTTGAAAAACCACTTTTCGCACTTGTGTTGGTGCAGGAAACCACTTTTGCACTTGTATTAGTGTGGCAAAACCACTTTTTGCACTTGTGTTAGTGTTGAAAAACCACTTTTCGCACTTGTGTTGGTGCAGGAAACCACTTTTGCAATTGAATTAGTGTGGAAAAAACACTTTTCGCACTTGTGTTAGTGTTGAAAAACCACTTTTCGCACTTGTGTTAGTGTTGAAAAACCACTTTTTGCACTTGTGTTGGTGCAGGAAACCACTTTTGCACTTGTATTAGTGTGGAAAAACAACTTTTCGCACTTGTGTTAGTGTTGAAAAACCACTTTTCGCACTTGTGTTGGTGCAGGAAACCACTTTTGCACTTGTATTAGTGTGGAAAAACCACTTTTCGCACTTGTGTTAGTGTTGAAAAACCACTTTTCGCACTTGTGTTAGTGTTGAAAAACCACTTTTCGCACTTGTGTTAGTGTTGAAAAACCACTTTTCGCACTTGTGATAGTGTTGAAAAACCACTTTTTGCACTTGTGTTAGTGTTGAAAAACCACTTTTCGCACTTGTGTTGGTGCAGGAAACCACTTTTGCACTTGAATTAGTGTGGAAAAAACACTTTTCGCACTTGTGTTAGTGTTGAAAAACCACTTTTCGCACTTGTGTTAGTATTGAAAAACCACTTTTCGCACTTGTGTTGGTGCAGAAAACCACTTTTGCACTTGTATTAGTGTGGCAAAACCACTTTTCGCACTTGTGTTAGTGTTGAAAAACCACTTTTCGCACTTGTGTTAGTGTTGAAAAACTACTTTTCGCACTTGTGTTAGTGTTGAAAAACCACTTTTCGCACTTGTATTGGTGCAGGAAACCACTTTTGCACTTGTATTAGTGTGGAAAAAACACTTTTCGCACTTGTGTTAGTGTTGAAAAACCACTTTTCGCACTTGTGTTAGTGTTGAAAAACCACTTTTCGCACTTGTGTTGGTGCAGGAAACCACTTTTGCACTTGTATTAGTGTGGAAAAAACACTTTTTGCACTTGTGATAGTGTTGAATAAACCACTTTTCGCACTTGTGTTAGTGTTGAAAAACCACTTTTCGCACTTGTGTTGGTGCAGGAAACCACTTTTGCACTTGTATTAGTGTGGAAAAACCACTTTTTGCACTTGTGTTAGTGTTGAAAAACCACTTTTTGCACTTGTGTTGGTGCAGGAAACCACTTTTGCACTTGTATTAGTGTGGAAAAAACACTTTTTGCACTTGTGATAGTGTTGAAAAACCACTTTTCGCACTTGTGTTAGTGTTGAAAAACCACTTTTCGCACTTGTGTTGGTGCAGGAAACCACTTTTGCACTTGTATTAGTGTGGAAAACCACTTTTTGCACTTGTGTTAGTGTTGAAAAACCACTTTTCGCACTTGTGTTGGTGCAGGAAACCACTTTTGCACTTGAATTAGTGTGGAAAAAACACTTTTCGCACTTGTGTTAGTGTGGAAAAAACACTTTTCGCACTTGTGTTAGTGTTGAAAAACCACTTTTCGCACTTGTGTTAGTGTTGAAAAACCACTTTTTGCACTTGTGTTGGTGCAGGAAACCACTTTTGCACTTGTATTAGTGTGGAAAAACCACTTTTCGCACTTGTGTTAGTGTTGAAAAACCACTTTTCGCACTTGTGTTGGTGCAGGAAACCACTTTTGCACTTGTATTAGTGTGGAAAAACCACTTTTCGCACTTGTGTTAGTGTTGAAAAACCACTTTTCGCACTTGTGTTAGTGTTGAAAAACCACTTTTCGCACTTGTGATAGTGTTGAAAAACCACTTTTTGCACTTGTGTTAGTGTTGAAAAACCACTTTTCGCACTTGTGTTGGTGCAGGAAACCACTTTTACACTTGAATTAGTGTGGCAAAAACACTTTTCGCACTTGTGTTAGTGTTGAAAAACCACATTTCGCACTTGTGTTAGTGTTGAAAAACCACTTTTCGCACTTGTGTTGGTGCAGAAAACCACTTTTGCACTTGTATTAGTGTGGCAAAACGACTTTTCGCACTTGTGTTAGTGTTGAAAAACCACTTTTCGCACTTGTGTTAGTGTTGAAAAACTACTTTTCGCACTTGTGTTAGTGTTGAAAAACCACTTTTCGCACTTGTATTGGTGCAGGAAACCACTTTTGCACTTGTATTAGTGTGGAAAAAACACTTTTCGCACTTGTGTTAGTGTTGAAAAACCACTTTTCGCACTTGTGTTAGTGTTGAAAAACCACTTTTCGCACTTGTGTTGGTGCAGGAAACCACGTTTGCACTTGTATTAGTGTGGGAAAAACACTTTTTGCACTTGTGATAGTGTTGAAAAACCACTTTTCGCACTTGTGTTAGTGTTGAAAAACCACTTTTCGCACTTGTGTTGGTGCAGGAAACCACTTTTGCACTTGTATTAGTGTGGAAAAACCACTTTTTGCACTTGTGTTAGTGTTGAAAAACCACTTTTCGCACTTGTGTTGGTGCAGGAAACCACTTTTGCACTTGTATTAGTGTGGGAAAAACACTTTTCGCACTTGTGTTAGTGTTGAAAAACCACTTTTCGCACTTGTGTTAGTGTTGAAAAACCACTTTTCGCACTTGTGTTAGTGTTGAAAAACCACTTTTCGCACTTGTGTTGGTGCAGGAAACCACTTTTGCACTTGTATTCGTGTGGAAAAAACACTTTTTGCACTTGTGTTAATGTTGAAAAACCACTTTTCGCACTTGTGTTAGTGTTGAAAAACCACTTTTCGCACTTGTGTTGGTGCAGGACACCACTTTTGCACTTGTATTAGTGTGGAAAAAACACATTTTGCACTTGTGATAGTGTTGAAAAACCACTTTTCGCACTTGTGTTAGTGTTGAAAAACCACTTTTCGCACTTGTGTTGGTGCAGAAAACCACTTTTGCACTTGTATTAGTGTGGAAAAACCACTTTTCGCACTTGTGTTAGTGTTGAAAAACCACTTTTCGCACTTGTGTTAGTGTTGAAAAACTACTTTTCGCACTTGTGTTAGTGTTGAAAAACCACTTTTCGCACTTGTATTGGTGCAGGAAACCACTTGCACTTGTATTAGTGTGGAAAAAATACTTTTCGCACTTGTGTTAATGTTGAAAAACCACTTTTCGCACTTGTGTTAGTGTTGAAAAACCACTTTTCGCACTTGTGTTGGTGCAGGAAACCACTTTTGCACTTGTATTAGTGTGGAAAAAACACTTTTTGCACTTGTGATAGTGTTGAAAAACCACTTTTCGCACTTGTGTTCGTGTTGAAAAACCACTTTTCCCACTTGTGTTAGTGTTGAAAAACCACTTTTCGCACTTGTGTTGGTGCAGGAAACCACTTTTGCACTTGTATTAGTGTGGCAAAACCACTTTTTGCACTTGTGTTAGTGTTGAAAAACCACTTTTCGCACTTGTGTTGGTGCAGGAAACCACTTTTGCAATTGAATTAGTGTGGAAAAAACACTTTTCGCACTTGTGTTAGTGTTGAAAAACCACTTTTCGCACTTGTGTTAGTGTTGAAAAACCACTTTTTGCACTTGTGTTGGTGCAGGAAACCACTTTTGCACTTGTATTAGTGTGGAAAAACAACTTTTCGCACTTGTGTTAGTGTTGAAAAACCACTTTTCGCACTTGTGTTGGTGCAGGAAACCACTTTTGCACTTGTATTAGTGTGGAAAAACCACTTTTCGCACTTGTGTTAGTGTTGAAAAACCACTTTTCGCACTTGTGTTAGTGTTGAAAAACCACTTTTCGCACTTGTGTTAGTGTTGAAAAACCACTTTTCGCACTTGTGATAGTGTTGAAAAACCACTTTTTGCACTCGTGTTAGTGTTGAAAAACCACTTTTCGCACTTGTGTTGGTGCAGGAAACCACTTTTGCACTTGAATTAGTGTGGAAAAAACACTTTTCGCACTTGTGTTAGTGTTGAAAAACCACTTTTCGCACTTGTGTTAGTATTGAAAAACCACTTTTCGCACTTGTGTTGGTGCAGAAAACCACTTTTGCACTTGTATTAGTGTGGCAAAACCACTTTTCGCACTTGTGTTAGTGTTGAAAAACCACTTTTCGCACTTGTGTTAGTGTTGAAAAACTACTTTTCGCACTTGTGTTAGTGTTGAAAAACCACTTTTCGCACTTGTATTGGTGCAGGAAACCACTTTTGCACTTGTATTAGTGTGGAAAAAACACTTTTCGCACTTGTGTTAGTGTTGAAAAACCACTTTTCGCACTTGTGTTAGTGTTGAAAAACCACTTTTCGCACTTGTGTTGGTGCAGGAAACCACTTTTGCACTTGTATTAGTGTGGAAAAAACACTTTTTGCACTTGTGATAGTGTTGAATAAACCACTTTTCGCACTTGTGTTAGTGTTGAAAAACCACTTTTCGCACTTGTGTTGGTGCAGGAAACCACTTTTGCACTTGTATTAGTGTGGAAAAACCACTTTTTGCACTTGTGTTAGTGTTGAAAAACCACTTTTTGCACTTGTGTTGGTGCAGGAAACCACTTTTGCACTTGTATTAGTGTGGAAAAAACACTTTTTGCACTTGTGATAGTGTTGAAAAACCACTTTTCGCACTTGTGTTAGTGTTGAAAAACCACTTTTCGCACTTGTGTTGGTGCAGGAAACCACTTTTGCACTTGTATTAGTGTGGAAAACCACTTTTTGCACTTGTGTTAGTGTTGAAAAACCACTTTTCGCACTTGTGTTGGTGCAGGAAACCACTTTTGCACTTGAATTAGTGTGGAAAAAACACTTTTCGCACTTGTGTTAGTGTGGAAAAAACACTTTTCGCACTTGTGTTAGTGTTGAAAAACCACTTTTCGCACTTGTGTTAGTGTTGAAAAACCACTTTTTGCACTTGTGTTGGTGCAGGAAACCACTTTTGCACTTGTATTAGTGTGGAAAAACCACTTTTCGCACTTGTGTTAGTGTTGAAAAACCACTTTTCGCACTTGTGTTGGTGCAGGAAACCACTTTTGCACTTGTATTAGTGTGGAAAAACCACTTTTCGCACTTGTGTTAGTGTTGAAAAACCACTTTTCGCACTTGTGTTAGTGTTGAAAAACCACTTTTCGCACTTGTGATAGTGTTGAAAAACCACTTTTTGCACTTGTGTTAGTGTTGAAAAACCACTTTTCGCACTTGTGTTGGTGCAGGAAACCACTTTTACACTTGAATTAGTGTGGCAAAAACACTTTTCGCACTTGTGTTAGTGTTGAAAAACCACATTTCGCACTTGTGTTAGTGTTGAAAAACCACTTTTCGCACTTGTGTTGGTGCAGAAAACCACTTTTGCACTTGTATTAGTGTGGCAAAACCACTTTTCGCACTTGTGTTAGTGTTGAAAAACCACTTTTCGCACTTGTGTTAGTGTTGAAAAACTACTTTTCGCACTTGTGTTAGTGTTGAAAAACCACTTTTCGCACTTGTATTGGTGCAGGAAACCACTTTTGCACTTGTATTAGTGTGGAAAAAACACTTTTCGCACTTGTGTTAGTGTTGAAAAACCACTTTTCGCACTTGTGTTAGTGTTGAAAAACCACTTTTCGCACTTGTGTTGGTGCAGGAAACCACGTTTGCACTTGTATTAGTGTGGGAAAAACACTTTTTGCACTTGTGATAGTGTTGAAAAACCACTTTTCGCACTTGTGTTAGTGTTGAAAAACCACTTTTCGCACTTGTGTTGGTGCAGGAAACCACTTTTGCACTTGTATTAGTGTGGAAAAACCACTTTTTGCACTTGTGTTAGTGTTGAAAAACCACTTTTCGCACTTGTGTTGGTGCAGGAAACCACTTTTGCACTTGTATTAGTGTGGGAAAAACACTTTTCGCACTTGTGTTAGTGTTGAAAAACCACTTTTCGCACTTGTGTTAGTGTTGAAAAACCACTTTTCGCACTTGTGTTAGTGTTGAAAAACCACTTTTCGCACTTGTGTTGGTGCAGGAAACCACTTTTGCACTTGTATTCGTGTGGAAAAAACACTTTTTGCACTTGTGTTAATGTTGAAAAACCACTTTTCGCACTTGTGTTAGTGTTGAAAAACCACTTTTCGCACTTGTGTTGGTGCAGGACACCACTTTTGCACTTGTATTAGTGTGGAAAAAACACATTTTGCACTTGTGATAGTGTTGAAAAACCACTTTTCGCACTTGTGTTAGTGTTGAAAAACCACTTTTCGCACTTGTGTTGGTGCAGAAAACCACTTTTGCACTTGTATTAGTGTGGAAAAACCACTTTTCGCACTTGTGTTAGTGTTGAAAAACCACTTTTCGCACTTGTGTTAGTGTTGAAAAACTACTTTTCGCACTTGTGTTAGTGTTGAAAAACCACTTTTCGCACTTGTATTGGTGCAGGAAACCACTTGCACTTGTATTAGTGTGGAAAAAATACTTTTCGCACTTGTGTTAATGTTGAAAAACCACTTTTCGCACTTGTGTTAGTGTTGAAAAACCACTTTTCGCACTTGTGTTGGTGCAGGAAACCACTTTTGCACTTGTATTAGTGTGGAAAAAACACTTTTTGCACTTGTGATAGTGTTGAAAAACCACTTTTCGCACTTGTGTTAGTGTTGAAAAACCACTTTTCGCACTTGTGTTGGTGCAGGAAACCACTTTTGCACTTGTATTAGTGTGGAAAAACCACTTTTTGCACTTGTGTTAGTGTTGAAAAACCACTTTTCGCACTTGTGTTGGTGCAGGAAACCACTTTTGCACTTGTATTAGTGTGGAAAAACCACTTTTCGCACTTGTGTTAGTGCTGAAAAACAACTTTTCGCACTTGTGTTAGTGTTGAAAAACCACTTTTCGCACTTGTGATAGTGTTGAAAAACCACTTTTTGCACTTGTGTTAGTGTTGAAAAACCACTTTTCGCACTTGTGTTGGTGCAGGAAACCACTTTTGCACTTGTATTAGTGTGGAAAAAACACTTTTTGCACTTGTGATAGTGTGGAAAAACACTTTTTGCACTTGTGATAGTGTTGAAAAACCACTTTTCGCACTTGTGTTGGTGCAGGAAACCACTTTTGCACTTGTATTAGTGTGGAAAACCACTTTTTGCACTTGTGTTAGTGTTGAAAAACCACTTTTCGCACTTGTGTTGGTGCAGGAAACCACTTTTGCACTTGAATTAGTGTGGAAAAAACACTTTTCGCACTTGTGTTAGTGTTGAAAAACCACTTTTCGCACTTGTGTTACTGTTGAAAAACCACTTTTCGCACTTGTGTTGGTGCAGGAAACCACTTTTGCACTTGTATTAGTGTGGAAAACCACTTTTTGCACTTGTGTTAGTGTTGAAAAACCACTTTTCGCACTTGTGTTGGTGCAGGAAACCACTTTTGCACTTGAATTAGTGTGGAAAAAACACTTTTCGCACTTGTGTTAGTGTTGAAAAACCACTTTTCGCACTTGTGTTAGTGTTGAAAAACCACTTTTCGCACTTGTGTTGGTGCAGGAAACCACTTTTGCACTTGTATTAGTGTGGAAAAAACACTTTTTGCACTTGTGATAGTGTTGAAAAACCACTTTTCGCACTTGTGTTAGTGTTGAAAAACCACTTTTCGCACTTGTGTTGGTGAAGGAAACCACTTTTGCACTTGTATTAGTGTGGAAAAACCACTTTTCGCACTTGTGTTAGTGTTGAAAAACCACTTTTCACACTTGTATTGGTGCAGGAAACCACTTTTGCACTTGTATTAGTGTGGAAAAAACACTTTTCGCACTTGTGTTAGTGTTGAAAACCCACTTTTCGCACTTGTGTTAGTGTTGAAAAACCACTTTTTGCACTTATATTGGTGCAGGAAACCACTTTTGCATTTGTATTAGTGTGGAAAAACCACTTTTCGCACTTGTGTTAGTGTTGAAAAACCACTTTTCTCACTTGTGTTAGTGTTGAAAAACCACTTTTCGCACTTGTGTTAGTGTTGAAAAACCACTTTTCGCACTTGTGATAGTGTTGAAAAACCACTTTTCGCACATGTGTTAGTGTTGAAAAACCACTTTTCGCACTTGTGTTAGTGTTGGAAAACCACTTTTCGCACTTGTGTTGGTGCAGGAAACCACTTTTGCACTTGTATTAGTGTGGAAAAAGCACTTTTCGCACTTGTGTTAGTGTTGAAAAACCACTTTTCGCACTTGTGTTAGTGTTTAAAAACCACTTTTCGCACTTGTGTTAGTGTTGAAAAACCACTTTTCGCACTTGTGTTGGTGCAGGAAACCACTTTTGCACTTGTATTCGTGTGGAAAAAACACTTTTTGCACTTGTGTTAATGTTGAAAAACCACTTTTCGCACTTGTGTTAGTGTTGAAAAACCACTTTTCGCACTTGTGATGGTGCAGGAAACCACTTTTGCACTTGTATTAGTGTGGAAAAAACACTTTTTGCACTTGTGATAGTGTTGAAAAACCACTTTTCGCACTTGGGTTAGTGTTGAAAAACCACTTTTCGCACTTGTGTTGGTGCAGAAACCACTTTTGCACTTGTATTAGTGTGGAAAAACCACTTTTCGCACTTGTGTTAGTGTTGAAAAACCACTTTTCGCACTTGTGTTAGTGTTGGAAAACCACTTTTCGCACTTGTGTTGGTGCAGGAAACCACTTTTGCACTTGTATTAGTGTGGAAAAAACACTTTTCGCACTTGTGTTAGTGTTGAAAAACCACTTTTCGCACTTGTGTTAGTGTTGAAAAACCACTTTTCGCACTTGTGTTAGTGTTGAAAAACCACTTTTCGCACTTGTGTTGGTGCAGGAAACCACTTTTGCACTTGTATTCGTGTGGAAAAAACACTTTTTGCACTTGTGTTAATGTTGAAAAACCACTTTTCGCACTTGTGTTAGTGTTGAAAAACCACTTTTCGCACTTGTGTTGGTGCAGGACACCACTTTTGCACTTGTATTAGTGTGGAAAAAACACATTTTGCACTTGTGATAGTGTTGAAAAACCACTTTTCGCACTTGTGTTAGTGTTGAAAAACCACTTTTCGCACTTGTGTTGGTGCAGAAAACCACTTTTGCACTTGTATTAGTGTGGAAAAACCACTTTTCGCACTTGTGTTAGTGTTGAAAAACCACTTTTCGCACTTGTGTTAGTGTTGAAAAACTACTTTTCGCACTTGTGTTAGTGTTGAAAAACCACTTTTCGCACTTGTATTGGTGCAGGAAACCACTTGCACTTGTATTAGTGTGGAAAAAACACTTTTCGCACTTGTGTTAGTGTTGAAAAACCACTTTTCGCACTTGTGTTAGTGTTGAAAAACCACTTTTCGCACTTGTGTTGGTGCAGGAAACCACTTTTGCACTTGTATTAGTGTGGAAAAAACACTTTTTGCACTTGTGATAGTGTTGAAAAACAACTTTTCGCACTTGTGTTAGTGTTGAAAAACCACTTTTTGCACTTGTGTTGGTGCAGGAAACCACTTTTGCACTTGTATTAGTGTGGAAAAACCACTTTTCGCACTTGTGTTAGTGTTGAAAAACCACTTTTCGCACTTGTGTTGGTGCAGGAAACCACTTTTGCACTTGTATTAGTGTGGAAAAACCACTTTTCGCACTTGTGTTAGTGTTGAAAAACCACTTTTCGCACTTGTGTTAGTGTTGAAAAACCACTTTTCGCACTTGTGTTAGTGTTGAAAAACCACTTTTCGCACTTGTGATAGTGTTGAAAAACCACTTTTTGCACTTGTGTTAGTGTTGAAAAACCACTTTTCGCACTTGTGTTGGTGCAGGAAACCACTTTTACACTTGAATTAGTGTGGCAAAAACACTTTTCGCACTTGTGTTAGTGTTGAAAAACCACATTTCGCACTTGTGTTAGTGTTGAAAAACCACTTTTCGCACTTGTGTTGGTGCAGAAAACCACTTTTGCACTTGTATTAGTGTGGCAAAACCACTTTTCGCACTTGTGTTAGTGTTGAAAAACCACTTTTCGCACTTGTGTTAGTGTTGAAAAACTACTTTTCGCACTTGTGTTAGTGTTGAAAAACCACTTTTCGCACTTGTATTGGTGCAGGAAACCACTTTTGCACTTGTATTAGTGTGGAAAAAACACTTTTCGCACTTGTGTTAGTGTTGAAAAACCACTTTTCGCACTTGTGTTAGTGTTGAAAAACCACTTTTCGCACTTGTGTTGGTGCAGGAAACCACGTTTGCACTTGTATTAGTGTGGGAAAAACACTTTTTGCACTTGTGATAGTGTTGAAAAACCACTTTTCGCACTTGTGTTAGTGTTGAAAAACCACTTTTCGCACTTGTGTTGGTGCAGGAAACCACTTTTGCACTTGTATTAGTGTGGAAAAACCACTTTTTGCACTTGTGTTAGTGTTGAAAAACCACTTTTCGCACTTGTGTTGGTGCAGGAAACCACTTTTGCACTTGTATTAGTGTGGGAAAAACACTTTTCGCACTTGTGTTAGTGTTGAAAAACCACTTTTCGCACTTGTGTTAGTGTTGAAAAACCACTTTTCGCACTTGTGTTAGTGTTGAAAAACCACTTTTCGCACTTGTGTTGGTGCAGGAAACCACTTTTGCACTTGTATTCGTGTGGAAAAAACACTTTTTGCACTTGTGTTAATGTTGAAAAACCACTTTTCGCACTTGTGTTAGTGTTGAAAAACCACTTTTCGCACTTGTGTTGGTGCAGGACACCACTTTTGCACTTGTATTAGTGTGGAAAAAACACATTTTGCACTTGTGATAGTGTTGAAAAACCACTTTTCGCACTTGTGTTAGTGTTGAAAAACCACTTTTCGCACTTGTGTTGGTGCAGAAAACCACTTTTGCACTTGTATTAGTGTGGAAAAACCACTTTTCGCACTTGTGTTAGTGTTGAAAAACCACTTTTCGCACTTGTGTTAGTGTTGAAAAACTACTTTTCGCACTTGTGTTAGTGTTGAAAAACCACTTTTCGCACTTGTATTGGTGCAGGAAACCACTTGCACTTGTATTAGTGTGGAAAAAATACTTTTCGCACTTGTGTTAATGTTGAAAAACCACTTTTCGCACTTGTGTTAGTGTTGAAAAACCACTTTTCGCACTTGTGTTGGTGCAGGAAACCACTTTTGCACTTGTATTAGTGTGGAAAAAACACTTTTTGCACTTGTGATAGTGTTGAAAAACCACTTTTCGCACTTGTGTTAGTGTTGAAAAACCACTTTTCGCACTTGTGTTGGTGCAGGAAACCACTTTTGCACTTGTATTAGTGTGGAAAAACCACTTTTTGCACTTGTGTTAGTGTTGAAAAACCACTTTTCGCACTTGTGTTGGTGCAGGAAACCACTTTTGCACTTGTATTAGTGTGGAAAAACCACTTTTCGCACTTGTGTTAGTGCTGAAAAACAACTTTTCGCACTTGTGTTAGTGTTGAAAAACCACTTTTCGCACTTGTGATAGTGTTGAAAAACCACTTTTTGCACTTGTGTTAGTGTTGAAAAACCACTTTTCGCACTTGTGTTGGTGCAGGAAACCACTTTTGCACTTGTATTAGTGTGGAAAAAACACTTTTTGCACTTGTGATAGTGTGGAAAAACACTTTTTGCACTTGTGATAGTGTTGAAAAACCACTTTTCGCACTTGTGTTGGTGCAGGAAACCACTTTTGCACTTGTATTAGTGTGGAAAACCACTTTTTGCACTTGTGTTAGTGTTGAAAAACCACTTTTCGCACTTGTGTTGGTGCAGGAAACCACTTTTGCACTTGAATTAGTGTGGAAAAAACACTTTTCGCACTTGTGTTAGTGTTGAAAAACCACTTTTCGCACTTGTGTTACTGTTGAAAAACCACTTTTCGCACTTGTGTTGGTGCAGGAAACCACTTTTGCACTTGTATTAGTGTGGAAAACCACTTTTTGCACTTGTGTTAGTGTTGAAAAACCACTTTTCGCACTTGTGTTGGTGCAGGAAACCACTTTTGCACTTGAATTAGTGTGGAAAAAACACTTTTCGCACTTGTGTTAGTGTTGAAAAACCACTTTTCGCACTTGTGTTAGTGTTGAAAAACCACTTTTCGCACTTGTGTTGGTGCAGGAAACCACTTTTGCACTTGTATTAGTGTGGAAAAAACACTTTTTGCACTTGTGATAGTGTTGAAAAACCACTTTTCGCACTTGTGTTAGTGTTGAAAAACCACTTTTCGCACTTGTGTTGGTGAAGGAAACCACTTTTGCACTTGTATTAGTGTGGAAAAACCACTTTTCGCACTTGTGTTAGTGTTGAAAAACCACTTTTCACACTTGTATTGGTGCAGGAAACCACTTTTGCACTTGTATTAGTGTGGAAAAAACACTTTTCGCACTTGTGTTAGTGTTGAAAACCCACTTTTCGCACTTGTGTTAGTGTTGAAAAACCACTTTTTGCACTTATATTGGTGCAGGAAACCACTTTTGCATTTGTATTAGTGTGGAAAAACCACTTTTCGCACTTGTGTTAGTGTTGAAAAACCACTTTTCTCACTTGTGTTAGTGTTGAAAAACCACTTTTCGCACTTGTGTTAGTGTTGAAAAACCACTTTTCGCACTTGTGATAGTGTTGAAAAACCACTTTTCGCACATGTGTTAGTGTTGAAAAACCACTTTTCGCACTTGTGTTAGTGTTGGAAAACCACTTTTCGCACTTGTGTTGGTGCAGGAAACCACTTTTGCACTTGTATTAGTGTGGAAAAAGCACTTTTCGCACTTGTGTTAGTGTTGAAAAACCACTTTTCGCACTTGTGTTAGTGTTTAAAAACCACTTTTCGCACTTGTGTTAGTGTTGAAAAACCACTTTTCGCACTTGTGTTGGTGCAGGAAACCACTTTTGCACTTGTATTCGTGTGGAAAAAACACTTTTTGCACTTGTGTTAATGTTGAAAAACCACTTTTCGCACTTGTGTTAGTGTTGAAAAACCACTTTTCGCACTTGTGATGGTGCAGGAAACCACTTTTGCACTTGTATTAGTGTGGAAAAAACACTTTTTGCACTTGTGATAGTGTTGAAAAACCACTTTTCGCACTTGGGTTAGTGTTGAAAAACCACTTTTCGCACTTGTGTTGGTGCAGAAACCACTTTTGCACTTGTATTAGTGTGGAAAAACCACTTTTCGCACTTGTGTTAGTGTTGAAAAACCACTTTTCGCACTTGTGTTAGTGTTGGAAAACCACTTTTCGCACTTGTGTTGGTGCAGGAAACCACTTTTGCACTTGTATTAGTGTGGAAAAAACACTTTTCGCACTTGTGTTAGTGTTGAAAAACCACTTTTCGCACTTGTGTTAGTGTTGAAAAACCACTTTTCGCACTTGTGTTAGTGTTGAAAAACCACTTTTCGCACTTGTGTTGGTGCAGGAAACCACTTTTGCACTTGTATTCGTGTGGAAAAAACACTTTTTGCACTTGTGTTAATGTTGAAAAACCACTTTTCGCACTTGTGTTAGTGTTGAAAAACCACTTTTCGCACTTGTGTTGGTGCAGGACACCACTTTTGCACTTGTATTAGTGTGGAAAAAACACATTTTGCACTTGTGATAGTGTTGAAAAACCACTTTTCGCACTTGTGTTAGTGTTGAAAAACCACTTTTCGCACTTGTGTTGGTGCAGAAAACCACTTTTGCACTTGTATTAGTGTGGAAAAACCACTTTTCGCACTTGTGTTAGTGTTGAAAAACCACTTTTCGCACTTGTGTTAGTGTTGAAAAACTACTTTTCGCACTTGTGTTAGTGTTGAAAAACCACTTTTCGCACTTGTATTGGTGCAGGAAACCACTTGCACTTGTATTAGTGTGGAAAAAACACTTTTCGCACTTGTGTTAGTGTTGAAAAACCACTTTTCGCACTTGTGTTAGTGTTGAAAAACCACTTTTCGCACTTGTGTTGGTGCAGGAAACCACTTTTGCACTTGTATTAGTGTGGAAAAAACACTTTTTGCACTTGTGATAGTGTTGAAAAACAACTTTTCGCACTTGTGTTAGTGTTGAAAAACCACTTTTTGCACTTGTGTTGGTGCAGGAAACCACTTTTGCACTTGTATTAGTGTGGAAAAACCACTTTTCGCACTTGTGTTAGTGTTGAAAAACCACTTTTCGCACTTGTGTTGGTGCAGGAAACCACTTTTGCACTTGTATTAGTGTGGAAAAACCACTTTTCGCACTTGTGTTAGTGTTGAAAAACCACTTTTCGCACTTGTGTTAGTGTTGAAAAACCACTTTTCGCACTTGTGTTAGTGTTGAAAAACCACTTTTCGCACTTGTGATAGTGTTGAAAAACCACTTTTTGCACTTGTGTTAGTGTTGAAAAACCACTTTTCGCACTTGTGTTGGTGCAGGAAACCACTTTTACACTTGAATTAGTGTGGCAAAAACACTTTTCGCACTTGTGTTAGTGTTGAAAAACCACATTTCGCACTTGTGTTAGTGTTGAAAAACCACTTTTCGCACTTGTGTTGGTGCAGAAAACCACTTTTGCACTTGTATTAGTGTGGCAAAACCACTTTTCGCACTTGTGTTAGTGTTGAAAAACCACTTTTCGCACTTGTGTTAGTGTTGAAAAACTACTTTTCGCACTTGTGTTAGTGTTGAAAAACCACTTTTCGCACTTGTATTGGTGCAGGAAACCACTTTTGCACTTGTATTAGTGTGGAAAAAACACTTTTCGCACTTGTGTTAGTGTTGAAAAACCACTTTTCGCACTTGTGTTAGTGTTGAAAAACCACTTTTCGCACTTGTGTTGGTGCAGGAAACCACGTTTGCACTTGTATTAGTGTGGAAAAAACACTTTTTGCACTTGTGATAGTGTTGAAAAACCACTTTTCGCACTTGTGTTAGTGTTGAAAAACCACTTTTCGCACTTGTGTTGGTGCAGGAAACCACTTTTGCACTTGTATTAGTGTGGAAAACCACTTTTTGCACTTGTGTTAGTGTTGAAAAACCACTTTTCGCACTTGTGTTGGTGCAGGAAACCACTTTTGCACTTGAATTAGTGTGGAAAAAACACTTTTCGCACTTGTGTTAGTGTTGAAAAACCACTTTTCGCACTTGTATTAGTGTTGAAAAACCACTTTTCGCACTTGTGTTGGTGCAGGAAACCACTTTTGCACTTGTATTAGTGTGGAAAAACCACTTTTCGCACTTGTGTTAGTGTTGAAAAACCACTTTTCGCACTTGTGTTGGTGCAGGAAACCACTTTTGCACTTGTATTAGTGTGGAAAAACCACTTTTTGCACTTGTGTTAGTGTTGAAAAACCACTTTTCGCACTTGTGTTGGTGCAGGAAACCACTTTTGCACTTGAATTAGTGTGGAAAAAACACTTTTCGCACTTGTGTTAGTGTTGAAAAACCACTTTTCACACTTGTGTTAGTGTTGAAAAACCACTTTTCGCACTTGTGTTGGTGCAGGAAACCACTTTTGCACTTGTATTAGTGTGGAAAAAACACTTTTTGCACTTGTGATAGTGTTGAAAAACCACTTTTCACACTTGTGTTAGTGTTGAAAAACCACTTTTCGCACTTATGTTGGTGCAGGAAACCACTTTTGCACTTGTATTAGTGTGGAAAAACAACTTTTCGCACTTGTGTTAGTGTTGAAAAACCACTTTTTGCACTTGTGTTAGTGTTGAAAAAACACTTTTCGCACTTGTGTTGGTGCAGGAAACCACTTTTGCACTTGTATTAGTGTGGAAAAAACACTTTTTGCACTTGTGATAGTGTTGAAAAACCACTTTTCGCACTTGTGTTGGTGAAGGAAACCACTTTTGCACTTGTATTAGTGTGGAAAAACCACTTTTCGCACTTGTGTTAGTGTTGAAAAACCACTTTTCACACTTGTATTGGTGCAGGAAACCACTTTTGCACTTGTATTAGTGTGGAAAAAACACTTTTCGCACTTGTGTTAGTGTTGAAAACCCACTTTTCGCACTTGTGTTAGTGTTGAAAAACCACTTTTTGCACTTATATTGGTGCAGGAAACCACTTTTGCATTTGTATTAGTGTGGAAAAACCACTTTTCGCACTTGTGTTAGTGTTGAAAAACCACTTTTCTCACTTGTGTTAGTGTTGAAAAACCACTTTTCGCACTTGTGTTAGTGTTGAAAAACCACTTTTCGCACTTGTGATAGTGTTGAAAAACCACTTTTCACACATGTGTTAGTGTTGAAAAACCACTTTTCGCACTTGTGTTAGTGTTGGAAAACCACTTTTCGCACTTGTGTTGGTGCAGGAAACCACTTTTGCACTTGTATTAGTGTGGAAAAAACACTTTTCGCACTTGTGTTAGTGTTGAAAAACCACTTTTCGCACTTGTGTTAGTGTTTAAAAACCACTTTTCGCACTTGTGTTAGTGTTGAAAAACCACTTTTCGCACTTGTGTTGGTGCAGGAAACCAATTTTGCACTTGTATTCGTGTGGAAAAAACACTTTTTGCACTTGTGTTAATGTTGAAAAACCACTTTTCGCACTTGTGTTAGTGTTGAAAAACCACTTTTCGCACTTGTGATGGTGCAGGAAACCACTTTTGCACTTGTATTAGTGTGGAAAAAACACTTTTTGCACTTGTGATAGTGTTGAAAAACCACTTTTCGCACTTGGGTTAGTGTTGAAAAACCACTTTTCGCACTTGTGTTGGTGCAGAAACCACTTTTGCACTTGTATTAGTGTGGAAAAACCACTTTTCGCACTTGTGTTAGTGTTGAAAAACCACTTTTCGCACTTGTGTTAGTGTTGGAAAACCACTTTTCGCACTTGTGTTGGTGCAGGAAACCACTTTTGCACTTGTATTAGTGTGGAAAAAACACTTTTCGCACTTGTGTTAGTGTTGAAAAACCACTTTTCGCACTTGTGTTAGTGTTGAAAAACCACTTTTCGCACTTGTGTTAGTGTTGAAAAACCACTTTTCGCACTTGTGTTGGTGCAGGAAACCACTTTTGCACTTGTATTCGTGTGGAAAAAACACTTTTTGCACTTGTGTTAATGTTGAAAAACCACTTTTCGCACTTGTGTTAGTGTTGAAAAACCACTTTTCGCACTTGTGTTGGTGCAGGACACCACTTTTGCACTTGTATTAGTGTGGAAAAAACACATTTTGCACTTGTGATAGTGTTGAAAAACCACTTTTCGCACTTGTGTTAGTGTTGAAAAACCACTTTTCGCACTTGTGTTGGTGCAGAAAACCACTTTTGCACTTGTATTAGTGTGGAAAAACCACTTTTCGCACTTGTGTTAGTGTTGAAAAACCACTTTTCGCACTTGTGTTAGTGTTGAAAAACTACTTTTCGCACTTGTGTTAGTGTTGAAAAACCACTTTTCGCACTTGTATTGGTGCAGGAAACCACTTTTGCACTTGTATTAGTGTGGAAAAAACACTTTTCGCACTTGTGTTAGTGTTGAAAAACCACTTTTCGCACTTGTGTTAGTGTTGAAAAACCACTTTTCGCACTTGTGTTGGTGCAGGAAACCACTTTTGCACTTGTATTAGTGTGGAAAAAACACTTTTTGCACTTGTGATAGTGTTGAAAAACCACTTTTCCCACTTGTGTTAGTGTTGAAAAACCACTTTTCGCACTTGTGTTGGTGCAGGAAACCACTTTTGCACTTGTATTAGTGTGGAAAAACCACTTTTTGCACTTGTGTTAGTGTTGAAAAACCACTTTTCGCACTTGTGTTGGTGCAGGAAACCACTTTTGCAATTGAATTAGTGTGGAAAAAACACTTTTCGCACTTGTGTTAGTGTTGAAAAACCACTTTTCGCACTTGTGTTAGTGTTGAAAAACCACTTTTTGCACTTGTGTTGGTGCAGGAAACCACTTTTGCACTTGTATTAGTGTGGAAAAACAACTTTTCGCACTTGTGTTAGTGTTGAAAAACCACTTTTCGCACTTGTGTTGGTGCAGGAAACCACTTTTGCACTTGTATTAGTGTGGAAAAACCACTTTTCGCACTTGTGTTAGTGTTGAAAAACCACTTTTCGCACTTGTGTTAGTGTTGAAAAACCACTTTTCGCACTTGTGTTAGTGTTGAAAAACCACTTTTCGCACTTGTGATAGTGTTGAAAAACCACTTTTTGCACTTGTGTTAGTGTTGAAAAACCACTTTTCGCACTTGTGTTGGTGCAGGAAACCACTTTTGCACTTGAATTAGTGTGGAAAAAACACTTTTCGCACTTGTGTTAGTGTTGAAAAACCACTTTTCGCACTTGTGTTAGTATTGAAAAACCACTTTTCGCACTTGTGTTGGTGCAGAAAACCACTTTTGCACTTGTATTAGTGTGGCAAAACCACTTTTCGCACTTGTGTTAGTGTTGAAAAACCACTTTTCGCACTTGTGTTAGTGTTGAAAAACTACTTTTCGCACTTGTGTTAGTGTTGAAAAACCACTTTTCGCACTTGTATTGGTGCAGGAAACCACTTTTGCACTTGTATTAGTGTGGAAAAAACACTTTTCGCACTTGTGTTAGTGTTGAAAAACCACTTTTCGCACTTGTGTTAGTGTTGAAAAACCACTTTTCGCACTTGTGTTGGTGCAGGAAACCACTTTTGCACTTGTATTAGTGTGGAAAAAACACTTTTTGCACTTGTGATAGTGTTGAATAAACCACTTTTCGCACTTGTGTTAGTGTTGAAAAACCACTTTTCGCACTTGTGTTGGTGCAGGAAACCACTTTTGCACTTGTATTAGTGTGGAAAAACCACTTTTTGCACTTGTGTTAGTGTTGAAAAACCACTTTTTGCACTTGTGTTGGTGCAGGAAACCACTTTTGCACTTGTATTAGTGTGGAAAAAACACTTTTTGCACTTGTGATAGTGTTGAAAAACCACTTTTCGCACTTGTGTTAGTGTTGAAAAACCACTTTTCGCACTTGTGTTGGTGCAGGAAACCACTTTTGCACTTGTATTAGTGTGGAAAACCACTTTTTGCACTTGTGTTAGTGTTGAAAAACCACTTTTCGCACTTGTGTTGGTGCAGGAAACCACTTTTGCACTTGAATTAGTGTGGAAAAAACACTTTTCGCACTTGTGTTAGTGTTGAAAAACCACTTTTCGCACTTGTGTTAGTGTTGAAAAACCACTTTTCGCACTTGTGTTGGTGCAGGAAACCACTTTTGCACTTGTATTAGTGTGGAAAAACCACTTTTCGCACTTGTGTTAGTGTTGAAAAACCACTTTTCGCACTTGTGTTGGTGCAGGAAACCACTTTTGCACTTGTATTAGTGTGGAAAAAACCACTTTTCGCGCTTGTGTTAGTGTTGAAAAACCACTTTTCGCACTTGTGTTAGTGTTGAAAAACCACTTTTCGCACTTGTGTTAGTGTTGAAAAACCACTTTTCGCACTTGTGATAGTGTTGAAAAACCACTTTTTGCACTTGTGTTAGTGTTGAAAAACCACTTTTCGCACTTGTGTTGGTGCAGGAAACCACTTTTGCACTTGAATTAGTGTGGAAAAAACACTTTTTGCACTTGTGTTAGTGTTGAAAAACCACTTTTCGCACTTGTGTTAGTGTTGAAAAACCACTTTTCGCACTTGTGTTGGTGCAGGAAACCACTTTTGCACTTGTATTAGTGTGGAAAAACCACTTTTTGCACTTGTGTTAGTGTTGAAAAACCACTTTTCGCACTTGTGTTGGTGCAGGAAACCACTTTTGCACTTGAATTAGTGTGGAAAAAACACTTTTCGCACTTGTGTTAGTGTTGAAAAACCACTTTTCGCACTTGTGTTAGTGTTGAAAAACCACTTTTCGCACTTGTGTTGGTGCAGGAAACCACTTTTGCACTTGAATTAGTGTGGAAAAAACACTTTTCGCACTTGTGTTAGTGTTGAAAAACCACTTTTCGCACTTGTGTTAGTGTTGAAAAACCACTTTTCGCACTTGTGTTGGTGCAGGAAACCACTTTTGCACTTGTATTAGTGTGGAAAAAACACTTTTTGCACTTGTGATAGTGTTGAATAAACCACTTTTCGCACTTGTGTTAGTGTTGAAAAACCACTTTTCGCACTTGTGTTGGTGCAGGAAACCACTTTTGCACTTGTATTAGTGTGGAAAAACCACTTTTTGCACTTGTGTTAGTGTTGAAAAACCACTTTTTGCACTTGTGTTGGTGCAGGAAACCACTTTTGCACTTGTATTAGTGTGGAAAAAACACTTTTTGCACTTGTGATAGTGTTGAAAAACCACTTTTCGCACTTGTGTTAGTGTTGAAAAACCACTTTTCGCACTTGTGTTGGTGCAGGAAACCACTTTTGCACTTGTATTAGTGTGGAAAACCACTTTTTGCACTTGTGTTAGTGTTGAAAAACCACTTTTCGCACTTGTGTTGGTGCAGGAAACCACTTTTGCACTTGAATTAGTGTGGAAAAAACACTTTTCGCACTTGTGTTAGTGTTGAAAAACCACTTTTCGCACTTGTGTTAGTGTTGAAAAACCACTTTTCGCACTTGTGTTGGTGCAGGAAACCACTTTTGCACTTGTATTAGTGTGGAAAAACCACTTTTCGCACTTGTGTTAGTGTTGAAAAACCACTTTTCGCACTTGTGTTGGTGCAGGAAACCACTTTTGCACTTGTATTAGTGTGGAAAAAACCACTTTTCGCGCTTGTGTTAGTGTTGAAAAACCACTTTTCGCACTTGTGTTAGTGTTGAAAAACCACTTTTCGCACTTGTGTTAGTGTTGAAAAACCACTTTTCGCACTTGTGATAGTGTTGAAAAACCACTTTTTGCACTTGTGTTAGTGTTGAAAAACCACTTTTCGCACTTGTGTTGGTGCAGGAAACCACTTTTGCACTTGAATTAGTGTGGAAAAAACACTTTTTGCACTTGTGTTAGTGTTGAAAAACCACTTTTCGCACTTGTGTTAGTGTTGAAAAACCACTTTTCGCACTTGTGTTGGTGCAGGAAACCACTTTTGCACTTGTATTAGTGTGGAAAAACCACTTTTTGCACTTGTGTTAGTGTTGAAAAACCACTTTTCGCACTTGTGTTGGTGCAGGAAACCACTTTTGCACTTGAATTAGTGTGGAAAAAAACACTTTTCGCACTTGTGTTAGTGTTGAAAAACCACTTTTCGCACTTGTGTTAGTGTTGAAAAACCACTTTTCGCACTTGTGTTGGTGCAGGAAACCACTTTTGCACTTGAATTAGTGTGGAAAAAACACTTTTCGCACTTGTGTTAGTGTTGAAAAACCACTTTTCGCACTTGTGTTAGTGTTGAAAAACCACTTTTCGCACTTGTGTTGGTGCAGGAAACCACTTTTGCACTTGTATTAGTGTGGAAAAACCACTTTTTGTACTTGTGATAGTGTTGAAAAACCACTTTTCGCACATGTGTTGGTGCAGGAAACCACTTTTGCACTTGTATTAGTGTGGAAAAAACCACTTTTCGCACTTGTAGTAGTGTGGAAAAACCACTTTTCGAACTTGTGTTAGTGTTGAAAAAACACTTTTGGCACTTGTGTTAGTGTTGAAAAACCACTTTTCGCACTTGTGTTAGTGTTGAAAAACCACTTTTCGCACTTGTGTTGGTGCAGGAAACCACGTTTGCACTTGTATTAGTGTGGAAAAAACACTTTTCGCACTTGTGTTAGTGTTGAAAAACCACTTTTCGCACTTGTGTTAGTGTTGAAAAACCACTTTTCGCACTTGTGTTGGTGCAGGAAACCACTTTTGCACTTGTATTAGTGTGGAAAAACCACTTTTTGCACTTGTGTTAGTGTTGAAAAACCACTTTTCGCACTTGTGTTAGTGTTGAAAAACCACTTTTCGCACTTGTGTTGGTGCAGGAAACCACTTTTGCACTTGTATTAGTGTGGAAAAAAAACTTTTTGCACTTGTGATAGTGTTGAAAAACCACTTTTCACACTTGTGTTAGTGTTGAAAAACCACTTTTCGCACTTATGTTGGTGCAGGAAACCACTTTTGCACTTGTATTAGTGTGGAAAAACAACTTTTCGCACTTGTGTTAGTGTTGAAAAACCACTTTTTGCACTTGTGTTAGTGTTGAAAAAACACTTTTCGCACTTGTGTTGGTGCAGGAAACCACTTTTGCACTTGTATTAGTGTGGAAAAAACACTTTTTGCACTTGTGATAGTGTTGAAAAACCACTTTTCGCACTTGTGTTAGTGTTGAAAAACCACTTTTCGCACTTGTGTTGTTGAAGGAAACCACTTTTGCACTTGTATTAGTGTGGAAAAACCACTTTTCGCACTTGTGTTAGTGTTGAAAATCCACTTTTCACACTTGTATTGGTGCAGAAAACCACTTTTGCACTTGTATTAGTGTGGAAAAAACACTTTTCGCACTTGTGTTAGTGTTGAAAACCCACTTTTCGCACTTGTGTTAGTGTTGAAAAACCACTTTTTGCACTTATATTGGTGCAGGAAACCACTTTTGCATTTGTATTAGTGTGGAAAAACCACTTTTCGCACTTGTGTTAGTGTTGAAAAACCACTTTTCTCACTTGTGTTAGTGTTGAAAAACCACTTTTCGCACTTGTGTTAGTGTTGAAAAACCACTTTTCGCACTTGTGATAGTGTTGAAAAACCACTTTTCGCACATGTGTTAGTGTTGAAAAACCACTTTTCGCACTTGTGTTAGTGTTGGAAAACCACTTTTCGCACTTGTGTTGGTGCAGGAAACCACTTTTGCACTTGTATTAGTGTGGAAAAAACACTTTTCGCACTTGTGTTAGTGTTGAAAAACCACTTTTCGCACTTGTGTTAGTGTTTAAAAACCACTTTTCGCACTTGTGTTAGTGTTGAAAAACCACTTTTCGCACTTGTGTTGGTGCAGGAAACCACTTTTGCACTTGTATTCGTGTGGAAAAAACACTTTTTGCACTTGTGTTAATGTTGAAAAACCACTTTTCGCACTTGTGTTAGTGTTGAAAAACCACTTTTCGCACTTGTGATGGTGCAGGAAACCACTTTTGCACTTGTATTAGTGTGGAAAAAACACTTTTTGCACTTGTGTTAGTGTTGAAAAACCACTTTTCGCACTTGTGTTAGTGTTGAAAAACCACTTTTCGCACTTGTGTTGGTGCAGGAAACCACTTTTGCACTTGAATTAGTGTGGAAAAAACACTTTTTGCACTTGTGATAGTGTTGAATAAACCACTTTTCGCACTTGTGTTAGTGTTGAAAAACCACTTTTCGCACTTGTGTTGGTGCAGAAAACCACTTTTGCACTTGTATTAGTGTGGCAAAACCACTTTTCGCACTTGTGTTAGTGTTGAAAAACCACTTTTCGCACTTGTGTTAGTGTTGAAAAACTACTTTTCGCACTTGTGTTAGTGTTGAAAAACCACTTTTCGCACTTGTATTGGTGCAGGAAACCACTTTTGCACTTGTATTAGTGTGGAAAAAACACTTTTCGCACTTGTGTTAGTGTTGAAAAACCACTTTTCGCACTTGTGTTAGTGTTGAAAAACCACTTTTCGCACTTGTGTTGGTGCAGGAAACCACTTTTGCACTTGTATTAGTGTGGAAAAAACACTTTTTGCACTTGTGATAGTGTTGAATAAACCACTTTTCGCACTTGTGTTAGTGTTGAAAAACCACTTTTCGCACTTGTGTTGGTGCAGGAAACCACTTTTGCACTTGTATTAGTGTGGAAAAACCACTTTTTGCACTTGTGTTAGTGTTGAAAAACCACTTTTTGCACTTGTGTTGGTGCAGGAAACCACTTTTGCACTTGTATTAGTGTGGAAAAAACACTTTTTGCACTTGTGATAGTGTTGAAACCACTTTTCGCACTTGTGTTAGTGTTGAAAAACCACTTTTCGCACTTGTGTTGGTGCAGGAAACCACTTTTGCACTTGTATTAGTGTGGAAAACCACTTTTTGCACTTGTGTTAGTGTTGAAAAACCACTTTTCGCACTTGTGTTGGTGCAGGAAACCACTTTTGCACTTGAATTAGTGTGGAAAAAACACTTTTCGCACTTGTGTTAGTGTTGAAAAACCACTTTTCGCACTTGTGTTAGTGTTGAAAAACCACTTTTCGCACTTGTGTTGGTGCAGGAAACCACTTTTGCACTTGTATTAGTGTGGAAAAACCACTTTTCGCACTTGTGTTAGTGTTGAAAAACCACTTTTCGCACTTGTGTTGGTGCAGGAAACCACTTTTGCACTTGTATTAGTGTGGAAAAACCACTTTTCGCGCTTGTGTTAGTGTTGAAAAACCACTTTTCGCACTTGTGTTAGTGTTGAAAAACCACTTTTCGCACTTGTGTTAGTGTTGAAAAACCACTTTTCGCACTTGTGATAGTGTTGAAAAACCACTTTTTGCACTTGTGTTAGTGTTGAAAAACCACTTTTCGCACTTGTGTTGGTGCAGGAAACCACTTTTGCACTTGAATTAGTGTGGAAAAAACACTTTTTGCACTTGTGTTAGTGTTGAAAAACCACTTTTCGCACTTGTGTTAGTGTTGAAAAACCACTTTTCGCACTTGTGTTGGTGCAGGAAACCACTTTTGCACTTGTATTAGTGTGGAAAAACCACTTTTTGCACTTGTGTTAGTGTTGAAAAACCACTTTTCGCACTTGTGTTGGTGCAGGAAACCACTTTTGCACTTGAATTAGTGTGGAAAAAACACTTTTCGCACTTGTGTTAGTGTTGAAAAACCACTTTTCGCACTTGTGTTAGTGTTGAAAAACCACTTTTCGCACTTGTGTTGGTGCAGGAAACCACTTTTGCACTTGAATTAGTGTGGAAAAAACACTTTTCGCACTTGTGTTAGTGTTGAAAAACCACTTTTCGCACTTGTGTTAGTGTTGAAAAACCACTTTTCGCACTTGTGTTGGTGCAGGAAACCACTTTTGCACTTGTATTAGTGTGGAAAAACCACTTTTTGTACTTGTGATAGTGTTGAAAAACCACTTTTCGCACATGTGTTGGTGCAGGAAACCACTTTTGCACTTGTATTAGTGTGGAAAAAACCACTTTTCGCACTTGTAGTAGTGTGGAAAAACCACTTTTCGAACTTGTGTTAGTGTTGAAAAAACACTTTTGGCACTTGTGTTAGTGTTGAAAAACCACTTTTCGCACTTGTGTTAGTGTTGAAAAACCACATTTCGCACTTGTGTTGGTGCAGGAAACCACGTTTGCACTTGTATTAGTGTGGAAAAAACACTTTTCGCACTTGTGTTAGTGTTGAAAAACCACTTTTCGCACTTGTGTTAGTGTTGAAAAACCACTTTTCGCACTTGTGTTGGTGCAGGAAACCACTTTTGCACTTGTATTAGTGTGGAAAAACCACTTTTTGCACTTGTGTTAGTGTTGAAAAACCACTTTTCGCACTTGTGTTAGTGTTGAAAAACCACTTTTCGCACTTGTGTTGGTGCAGGAAACCACTTTTGCACTTGTATTAGTGTGGAAAAAAAACTTTTTGCACTTGTGATAGTGTTGAAAAACCACTTTTCACACTTGTGTTAGTGTTGAAAAACCACTTTTCGCACTTATGTTGGTGCAGGAAACCACTTTTGCACTTGTATTAGTGTGGAAAAACAACTTTTCGCACTTGTGTTAGTGTTGAAAAACCACTTTTTGCACTTGTGTTAGTGTTGAAAAAACACTTTTCGCACTTATGTTGGTGCAGGAAACCACTTTTGCACTTGTATTAGTGTGGAAAAACAACTTTTCGCACTTGTGTTAGTGTTGAAAAACCACTTTTTGCACTTGTGTTAGTGTTGAAAAAACACTTTTCGCACTTGTGTTGGTGCAGGAAACCACTTTTGCACTTGTATTAGTGTGGAAAAAACACTTTTTGCACTTGTGATAGTGTTGAAAAACCACTTTTCGCACTTGTGTTAGTGTTGAAAAACCACTTTTCGCACTTGTGTTGTTGAAGGAAACCACTTTTGCACTTGTATTAGTGTGGAAAAACCACTTTTCGCACTTGTGTTAGTGTTGAAAATCCACTTTTCACACTTGTATTGGTGCAGAAAACCACTTTTGCACTTGTATTAGTGTGGAAAAAACACTTTTCGCACTTGTGTTAGTGTTGAAAACCCACTTTTCGCACTTGTGTTAGTGTTGAAAAACCACTTTTTGCACTTATATTGGTGCAGGAAACCACTTTTGCATTTGTATTAGTGTGGAAAAACCACTTTTCGCACTTGTGTTAGTGTTGAAAAACCACTTTTCTCACTTGTGTTAGTGTTGAAAAACCACTTTTCGCACTTGTGTTAGTGTTGAAAAACCACTTTTCGCACTTGTGATAGTGTTGAAAAACCACTTTTCGCACATGTGTTAGTGTTGAAAAACCACTTTTCGCACTTGTGTTAGTGTTGGAAAACCACTTTTCGCACTTGTGTTGGTGCAGGAAACCACTTTTGCACTTGTATTAGTGTGGAAAAAACACTTTTCGCACTTGTGTTAGTGTTGAAAAACCACTTTTCGCACTTGTGTTAGTGTTTAAAAACCACTTTTCGCACTTGTGTTAGTGTTGAAAAACCACTTTTCGCACTTGTGTTGGTGCAGGAAACCACTTTTGCACTTGTATTCGTGTGGAAAAAACACTTTTTGCACTTGTGTTAATGTTGAAAAACCACTTTTCGCACTTGTGTTAGTGTTGAAAAACCACTTTTCGCACTTGTGATGGTGCAGGAAACCACTTTTGCACTTGTATTAGTGTGGAAAAAACACTTTTTGCACTTGTGTTAGTGTTGAAAAACCACTTTTCGCACTTGTGTTAGTGTTGAAAAACCACTTTTCGCACTTGTGTTGGTGCAGGAAACCACTTTTGCACTTGAATTAGTGTGGAAAAAACACTTTTTGCACTTGTGATAGTGTTGAATAAACCACTTTTCGCACTTGTGTTAGTGTTGAAAAACCACTTTTCGCACTTGTGTTGGTGCAGAAAACCACTTTTGCACTTGTATTAGTGTGGCAAAACCACTTTTCGCACTTGTGTTAGTGTTGAAAAACCACTTTTCGCACTTGTGTTAGTGTTGAAAAACTACTTTTCGCACTTGTGTTAGTGTTGAAAAACCACTTTTCGCACTTGTATTGGTGCAGGAAACCACTTTTGCACTTGTATTAGTGTGGAAAAAACACTTTTCGCACTTGTGTTAGTGTTGAAAAACCACTTTTCGCACTTGTGTTAGTGTTGAAAAACCACTTTTCGCACTTGTGTTGGTGCAGGAAACCACTTTTGCACTTGTATTAGTGTGGAAAAAACACTTTTTGCACTTGTGATAGTGTTGAATAAACCACTTTTCGCACTTGTGTTAGTGTTGAAAAACCACTTTTCGCACTTGTGTTGGTGCAGGAAACCACTTTTGCACTTGTATTAGTGTGGAAAAACCACTTTTTGCACTTGTGTTAGTGTTGAAAAACCACTTTTTGCACTTGTGTTGGTGCAGGAAACCACTTTTGCACTTGTATTAGTGTGGAAAAAACACTTTTTGCACTTGTGATAGTGTTGAAACCACTTTTCGCACTTGTGTTAGTGTTGAAAAACCACTTTTCGCACTTGTGTTGGTGCAGGAAACCACTTTTGCACTTGTATTAGTGTGGAAAACCACTTTTTGCACTTGTGTTAGTGTTGAAAAACCACTTTTCGCACTTGTGTTGGTGCAGGAAACCACTTTTGCACTTGAATTAGTGTGGAAAAAACACTTTTCGCACTTGTGTTAGTGTTGAAAAACCACTTTTCGCACTTGTGTTAGTGTTGAAAAACCACTTTTCGCACTTGTGTTGGTGCAGGAAACCACTTTTGCACTTGTATTAGTGTGGAAAAACCACTTTTCGCACTTGTGTTAGTGTTGAAAAACCACTTTTCGCACTTGTGTTGGTGCAGGAAACCACTTTTGCACTTGTATTAGTGTGGAAAAACCACTTTTCGCGCTTGTGTTAGTGTTGAAAAACCACTTTTCGCACTTGTGTTAGTGTTGAAAAACCACTTTTCGCACTTGTGTTAGTGTTGAAAAACCACTTTTCGCACTTGTGATAGTGTTGAAAAACCACTTTTTGCACTTGTGTTAGTGTTGAAAAACCACTTTTCGCACTTGTGTTGGTGCAGGAAACCACTTTTGCACTTGAATTAGTGTGGAAAAAACACTTTTTGCACTTGTGTTAGTGTTGAAAAACCACTTTTCGCACTTGTGTTAGTGTTGAAAAACCACTTTTCGCACTTGTGTTGGTGCAGGAAACCACTTTTGCACTTGTATTAGTGTGGAAAAACCACTTTTTGCACTTGTGTTAGTGTTGAAAAACCACTTTTCGCACTTGTGTTGGTGCAGGAAACCACTTTTGCACTTGAATTAGTGTGGAAAAAACACTTTTCGCACTTGTGTTAGTGTTGAAAAACCACTTTTCGCACTTGTGTTAGTGTTGAAAAACCACTTTTCGCACTTGTGTTGGTGCAGGAAACCACTTTTGCACTTGAATTAGTGTGGAAAAAACACTTTTCGCACTTGTGTTAGTGTTGAAAAACCACTTTTCGCACTTGTGTTAGTGTTGAAAAACCACTTTTCGCACTTGTGTTGGTGCAGGAAACCACTTTTGCACTTGTATTAGTGTGGAAAAACCACTTTTTGTACTTGTGATAGTGTTGAAAAACCACTTTTCGCACATGTGTTGGTGCAGGAAACCACTTTTGCACTTGTATTAGTGTGGAAAAAACCACTTTTCGCACTTGTAGTAGTGTGGAAAAACCACTTTTCGAACTTGTGTTAGTGTTGAAAAAACACTTTTGGCACTTGTGTTAGTGTTGAAAAACCACTTTTCGCACTTGTGTTAGTGTTGAAAAACCACATTTCGCACTTGTGTTGGTGCAGGAAACCACGTTTGCACTTGTATTAGTGTGGAAAAAACACTTTTCGCACTTGTGTTAGTGTTGAAAAACCACTTTTCGCACTTGTGTTAGTGTTGAAAAACCACTTTTCGCACTTGTGTTGGTGCAGGAAACCACTTTTGCACTTGTATTAGTGTGGAAAAACCACTTTTTGCACTTGTGTTAGTGTTGAAAAACCACTTTTCGCACTTGTGTTAGTGTTGAAAAACCACTTTTCGCACTTGTGTTGGTGCAGGAAACCACTTTTGCACTTGTATTAGTGTGGAAAAAAAACTTTTTGCACTTGTGATAGTGTTGAAAAACCACTTTTCACACTTGTGTTAGTGTTGAAAAACCACTTTTCGCACTTATGTTGGTGCAGGAAACCACTTTTGCACTTGTATTAGTGTGGAAAAACAACTTTTCGCACTTGTGTTAGTGTTGAAAAACCACTTTTTGCACTTGTGTTAGTGTTGAAAAAACACTTTTCGCACTTGTGTTGGTGCAGGAAACCACTTTTGCACTTGTATTAGTGTGGAAAAAACACTTTTTGCACTTGTGATAGTGTTGAAAAACCACTTTTCGCACTTGTGTTAGTGTTGAAAAACCACTTTTCGCACTTGTGTTGGTGAAGGAAACCACTTTTGCACTTGTATTAGTGTGGAAAAACCACTTTTCGCACTTGTGTTAGTGTTGAAAATCCACTTTTCACACTTGTATTGGTGCAGAAAACCACTTTTGCACTTGTATTAGTGTGGAAAAAACACTTTTCGCACTTGTGTTAGTGTTGAAAACCCACTTTTCGCACTTGTGTTAGTGTTGAAAAACCACTTTTTGCACTTATATTGGTGCAGGAAACCACTTTTGCATTTGTATTAGTGTGGAAAAACCACTTTTCGCACTTGTGTTAGTGTTGAAAAACCACTTTTCTCACTTGTGTTAGTGTTGAAAAACCACTTTTTGCACTTGTGTTAGTGTTGAAAAACCACTTTTCGCACTTGTGATAGTGTTGAAAAACCACTTTTCGCACATGTGTTAGTGTTGAAAAACCACTTTTCGCACTTGTGTTAGTGTTGGAAAACCACTTTTCGCACTTGTGTTGGTGCAGGAAACCACTTTTGCACTTGTATTAGTGTGGAAAAAACACTTTTCGCACTTGTGTTAGTGTTGAAAAACCACTTTTCGCACTTGTGTTAGTGTTTAAAAACCACTTTTCGCACTTGTGTTAGTGTTGAAAAACCACTTTTCGCACTTGTGTTGGTGCAGGAAACCACTTTTGCACTTGTATTCGTGTGGAAAAAACACTTTTTGCACTTGTGTTAATGTTGAAAAACCACTTTTCGCACTTGTGTTAGTGTTGAAAAACCACTTTTCGCACTTGTGATGGTGCAGGAAACCACTTTTGCACTTGTATTAGTGTGGAAAAAACACTTTTTGCACTTGTGATAGTGTTGAAAAACCACTTTTCGCACTTGGGTTAGTGTTGAAAAACCACTTTTCGCACTTGTGTTGGTGCAGAAACCACTTTTGCACTTGTATTAGTGTGGAAAAACCACTTTTCGCACTTGTGTTAGTGTTGAAAAACCACTTTTCGCACTTGTGTTAGTGTTGGAAAACCACTTTTCGCACTTGTGTTGGTGCAGGAAACCACTTTTGCACTTGTATTAGTGTGGAAAAAACACTTTTTGCACTTGTGTTAGTGTTGAAAAACCACTTTTCGCACTTGTGTTAGTGTTGAAAAACCACTTTTCGCACTTGTGTTAGTGTTGAAAAACCACTTTTCGCACTTGTGTTGGTGCAGGAAACCACTTTTGCACTTGTATTCGTGTGGAAAAAACACTTTTTGCACTTGTGTTAATGTTGAAAAACCACTTTTCGCACTTGTGTTAGTGTTGAAAAACCACTTTTCGCACTTGTGTTGGTGCAGGACACCACTTTTGCACTTGTATTAGTGTGGAAAAAACACATTTTGCACTTGTGATAGTGTTGAAAAACCACTTTTCGCACTTGTGTTAGTGTTGAAAAACCACTTTTCGCACTTGTGTTGGTGCAGAAAACCACTTTTGCACTTGTATTAGTGTGGAAAAACCACTTTTCGCACTTGTGTTAGTGTTGAAAAACCACTTTTCGCACTTGTGTTAGTGTTGAAAAACTACTTTTCGCACTTGTGTTAGTGTTGAAAAACCACTTTTCGCACTTGTATTGGTGCAGGAAACCACTTTTGCACTTGTATTAGTGTTGAAAAACCACTTTTCGCACTTGTGTTAGTGTTGAAAAACCACTTTTCGCACTTGTGTTGGTGCAGGAAACCACTTTTGCACTTGTATTAGTGTGGAAAAAACACTTTTTGCACTTGTGATAGTGTTGAAAAACCACTTTTCGCACTTGTGTTAGTGTTGAAAAACCACTTTTCGCACTTGTGTTGGTGCAGGAAACCACTTTTGCACTTGTATTAGTGTGGAAAAACCACTTTTTGCACTTGTGTTAGTGTTGAAAAACCACTTTTCGCACTTGTGTTGGTGCAGGAAACCACTTTTGCACTTGAATTAGTGTGGAAAAAACACTTTTCGCACTTGTGTTAGTGTTGAAAAACCACTTTTCGCACTTGTGTTAGTGTTGAAAAACCACTTTTTGCACTTGTGTTGGTGCAGGAAACCACTTTTGCACTTGTATTAGTGTGGAAAAACCACTTTTCGCACTTGTGTTAGTGTTGAAAAACCACTTTTCGCACTTGTGTTGGTGCAGGAAACCACTTTTGCACTTGTATTAGTGTGGAAAAACCACTTTTCGCACTTGTGTTAGTGTTGAAAAACCACTTTTCGCACTTGTGTTAGTGTTGAAAAACCACTTTTCGCACTTGTGTTAGTGTTGAAAAACCACTTTTCGCACTTGTGATAGTGTTGAAAAACCACTTTTTGCACTTGTGTTAGTGTTGAAAAACCACTTTTCGCACTTGTGTTGGTGCAGGAAACCACTTTTGCACTTGAATTAGTGTGGAAAAAATACTTTTCGCACTTGTGTTAGTGTTGAAAAACCACTTTTTGCACTTGTGTTAGTGTTGAAAAACCACTTTTCGCACTTGTGTTGGTGCAGAAAACCACTTTTGCACTTGTATTAGTGTGGCAAAACCACTTTTCGCACTTGTGTTAGTGTTGAAAAACCACTTTTCGCACTTGTGTTAGTGTTGAAAAACTACTTTTCGCACTTGTGTTAGTGTTGAAAAACCACTTTTCGCACTTGTATTGGTGCAGGAAACCACTTTTGCACTTGTATTAGTGTGGAAAAAACACTTTTCGCACTTGTGTTAGTGTTGAAAAACCACTTTTCGCACTTGTGTTAGTGTTGAAAAACCACTTTTCGCACTTGTGTTGGTGCAGGAAACCACTTTTGCACTTGTATTAGTGTGGAAAAAACACTTTTTGCACTTGTGATAGTGTTGAAAAACCACTTTTCGCACTTGTGTTAGTGTTGAAAAACCACTTTTCGCACTTGTGTTGGTGCAGGAAACCACTTTTGCACTTGTATTAGTGTGGAAAAACCACTTTTTGCACTTGTGTTAGTGTTGAAAAACCACTTTTTGCACTTGTGTTGGTGCAGGAAACCACTTTTGCACTTGTATTAGTGTGGAAAAAACACTTTTTGCACTTGTGATAGTGTTGAAAAACCACTTTTCGCACTTGTGTTAGTGTTGAAAAACCACTTTTCGCACTTGTGTTGGTGCAGGAAACCACTTTTGCACTTGTATTAGTGTAGAAAACCACTTTTTGCACTTGTGTTAGTGTTGAAAAACCACTTTTCGCACTTGTGTTGGTGCAGGAAACCACTTTTGCACTTGTATTAGTGTGGAAAAAACACTTTTTGCACTTGTGATAGTGTTGAAAAACCACTTTTCGCACTTGTGTTAGTGTTGAAAAACCACTTTTCGCACTTGTGTTGGTGCAGGAAACCACTTTTGCACTTGTATTAGTGTGGAAAAACCACTTTTTGCCCTTGTGTTAGTGTTGAAAAACCACTTTTTGCACTTGTGTTGGTGCAGGAAACCACTTTTGCACTTGTATTAGTGTGGAAAAAACACTTATTGCACTTGTGATAGTGTTGAAAAACCACTTTTCGCACTTGTGTTAGTGTTGAAAAACCACTTTTCGCACTTGTGTTGGTGCAGGAAACCACTTTTGCACTTGTATTAGTGTGGAAAACCACTTTTTGCACTTGTGTTAGTGTTGAAAAACCACTTTTCGCACTTGTGTTGGTGCAGGAAACCACTTTTGCACTTGAATTAGTGTGGAAAAAACACTTTTCGCACTTGTGTTAGTGTTGAAAAACCACTTTTCGCACTTGTGTTAGTGTTGAAAAACCACTTTTCGCACTTGTGATAGTGTTGAAAAACCACTTTTCGCACTTGTGTTAGTGTTGAAAAACCACTTTTCGCACTTGTGTTGTTGCAGGAAACCACTTTTGCACTTGTATTAGTGTGGAAAAAACACTTTTTGCACTTGTGATCGTGTGGAAAAACCACTTTTTGCACTTGTATTAGTGTGGAAAAAACACTTTTTGCACTTGTGATAGTGTTGAATAAACCACTTTTCGCACTTGTGTTAGTGTTGAAAAACCACTTTTCGCACTTGTGTTGGTGCAGGAAACCACTTTTGCACTTGTATTAGTGTGGAAAAACCACTTTTTGCACTTGTGTTAGTGTTGAAAAACCACTTTTTGCACTTGTGTTGGTGCAGGAAACCACTTTTGCACTTGTATTAGTGTGGAAAAAACACTTTTTGCACTTGTGATAGTGTTGAAAAACCACTTTTCGCACTTGTGTTAGTGTTGAAAAACCACTTTTCGCACTTGTGTTGGTGCAGGAAACCACTTTTGCACTTGTATTAGTGTGGAAAACCACTTTTTGCACTTGTGTTAGTGTTGAAAAACCACTTTTCGCACTTGTGTTGGTGCAGGAAACCACTTTTGCACTTGAATTAGTGTGGAAAAAACACTTTTCGCACTTGTGTTAGTGTTGAAAAACCACTTTTCGCACTTGTGTTAGTGTTGAAAAACCACTTTTCGCACTTGTGTTGGTGCAGGAAACCACTTTTGCACTTGTATTAGTGTGGAAAAACCACTTTTCGCACTTGTGTTAGTGTTGAAAAACCACTTTTCGCACTTGTGTTGGTGCAGGAAACCACTTTTGCACTTGTATTAGTGTGGAAAAACCACTTTTCGCGCTTGTGTTAGTGTTGAAAAACCACTTTTCGCACTTGTGTTAGTGTTGAAAAACCACTTTTCGCACTTGTGTTAGTGTTGAAAAACCACTTTTCGCACTTGTGATAGTGTTGAAAAACCACTTTTTGCACTTGTGTTAGTGTTGAAAAACCACTTTTCGCACTTGTGTTGGTGCAGGAAACCACTTTTGCACTTGAATTAGTGTGGAAAAAACACTTTTTGCACTTGTGTTAGTGTTGAAAAACCACTTTTCGCACTTGTGTTAGTGTTGAAAAACCACTTTTCGCACTTGTGTTGGTGCAGGAAACCACTTTTGCACTTGTATTAGTGTGGAAAAACCACTTTTTGCACTTGTGTTAGTGTTGAAAAACCACTTTTCGCACTTGTGTTGGTGCAGGAAACCACTTTTGCACTTGAATTAGTGTGGAAAAAACACTTTTCGCACTTGTGTTAGTGTGGAAAAACCACTTTTCGCACTTGTGTTGGTGCAGGAAACCACTTTTGCACTTGAATTAGTGTGGAAAAACCACTTTTCGCACTTGTGTTAGTGTTGAAAAACCACTTTTCGCACTTGTGTTGGTGCAGGAAACCACTTTTGCACTTGAATTAGTGTGGAAAAAACACTTTTCGCACTTGTGTTAGTGTTGAAAAACCACTTTTCGCACTTGTGTTAGTGTTGAAAAACCACTTTTCGCACTTGTGTTGGTGCAGGAAACCACTTTTGCACTTGTATTAGTGTGGAAAAACCACTTTTTGTACTTGTGATAGTGTTGAAAAACCACTTTTCGCACATGTGTTGGTGCAGGAAACCACTTTTGCACTTGTATTAGTGTGGAAAAAACCACTTTTCGCACTTGTAGTAGTGTGGAAAAACCACTTTTCGAACTTGTGTTAGTGTTGAAAAAACACTTTTGGCACTTGTGTTAGTGTTGAAAAACCACTTTTCGCACTTGTGTTAGTGTTGAAAAACCACTTTTCGCACTTGTGTTGGTGCAGGAAACCACGTTTGCACTTGTATTAGTGTGGAAAAAACACTTTTCGCACTTGTGTTAGTGTTGAAAAACCACTTTTCGCACTTGTGTTAGTGTTGAAAAACCACTTTTCGCACTTGTGTTGGTGCAGGAAACCACTTTTGCACTTGTATTAGTGTGGAAAAACCACTTTTTGCACTTGTGTTAGTGTTGAAAAACCACTTTTCGCACTTGTGTTAGTGTTGAAAAACCACTTTTCGCACTTGTGTTGGTGCAGGAAACCACTTTTGCACTTGTATTAGTGTGGAAAAAAAACTTTTTGCACTTGTGATAGTGTTGAAAAACCACTTTTCACACTTGTGTTAGTGTTGAAAAACCACTTTTCGCACTTATGTTGGTGCAGGAAACCACTTTTGCACTTGTATTAGTGTGGAAAAACAACTTTTCGCACTTGTGTTAGTGTTGAAAAACCACTTTTTGCACTTGTGTTAGTGTTGAAAAAACACTTTTCGCACTTGTGTTGGTGCAGGAAACCACTTTTGCACTTGTATTAGTGTGGAAAAAACACTTTTTGCACTTGTGATAGTGTTGAAAAACCACTTTTCGCACTTGTGTTAGTGTTGAAAAACCACTTTTCGCACTTGTGTTGGTGAAGGAAACCACTTTTGCACTTGTATTAGTGTGGAAAAACCACTTTTCGCACTTGTGTTAGTGTTGAAAATCCACTTTTCACACTTGTATTGGTGCAGAAAACCACTTTTGCACTTGTATTAGTGTGGAAAAAACACTTTTCGCACTTGTGTTAGTGTTGAAAACCCACTTTTCGCACTTGTGTTAGTGTTGAAAAACCACTTTTTGCACTTATATTGGTGCAGGAAACCACTTTTGCATTTGTATTAGTGTGGAAAAACCACTTTTCGCACTTGTGTTAGTGTTGAAAAACCACTTTTCTCACTTGTGTTAGTGTTGAAAAACCACTTTTCGCACTTGTGTTAGTGTTGAAAAACCACTTTTCGCACTTGTGATAGTGTTGAAAAACCACTTTTCGCACATGTGTTAGTGTTGAAAAACCACTTTTCGCACTTGTGTTAGTGTTGGAAAACCACTTTTCGCACTTGTGTTGGTGCAGGAAACCACTTTTGCACTTGTATTAGTGTGGAAAAAACACTTTTCGCACTTGTGTTAGTGTTGAAAAACCACTTTTCGCACTTGTGTTAGTGTTTAAAAACCACTTTTCGCACTTGTGTTAGTGTTGAAAAACCACTTTTCGCACTTGTGTTGGTGCAGGAAACCACTTTTGCACTTGTATTCGTGTGGAAAAAACACTTTTTGCACTTGTGTTAATGTTGAAAAACCACTTTTCGCACTTGTGTTAGTGTTGAAAAACCACTTTTCGCACTTGTGATGGTGCAGGAAACCACTTTTGCACTTGTATTAGTGTGGAAAAAACACTTTTTGCACTTGTGATAGTGTTGAAAAACCACTTTTCGCACTTGGGTTAGTGTTGAAAAACCACTTTTCGCACTTGTGTTGGTGCAGAAACCACTTTTGCACTTGTATTAGTGTGGAAAAACCACTTTTCGCACTTGTGTTAGTGTTGAAAAACCACTTTTCGCACTTGTGTTAGTGTTGGAAAACCACTTTTCGCACTTGTGTTGGTGCAGGAAACCACTTTTGCACTTGTATTAGTGTGGAAAAAACACTTTTTGCACTTGTGTTAGTGTTGAAAAACCACTTTTCGCACTTGTGTTAGTGTTGAAAAACCACTTTTCGCACTTGTGTTAGTGTTGAAAAACCACTTTTCGCACTTGTGTTGGTGCAGGAAACCACTTTTGCACTTGTATTCGTGTGGAAAAAACACTTTTTGCACTTGTGTTAATGTTGAAAAACCACTTTTCGCACTTGTGTTAGTGTTGAAAAACCACTTTTCGCACTTGTGTTGGTGCAGGACACCACTTTTGCACTTGTATTAGTGTGGAAAAAACACATTTTGCACTTGTGATAGTGTTGAAAAACCACTTTTCGCACTTGTGTTAGTGTTGAAAAACCACTTTTCGCACTTGTGTTGGTGCAGAAAACCACTTTTGCACTTGTATTAGTGTGGAAAAACCACTTTTCGCACTTGTGTTAGTGTTGAAAAACCACTTTTCGCACTTGTGTTAGTGTTGAAAAACTACTTTTCGCACTTGTGTTAGTGTTGAAAAACCACTTTTCGCAATTGTATTGGTGCAGGAAACCACTTTTGCACTTGTATTAGTGTTGAAAAACCACTTTTCGCACTTGTGTTAGTGTTGAAAAACCACTTTTCGCACTTGTGTTGGTGCAGGAAACCACTTTTGCACTTGTATTAGTGTGGAAAAAACACTTTTTGCACTTGTGATAGTGTTGAAAAACCACTTTTCGCACTTGTGTTAGTGTTGAAAAACCACTTTTCGCACTTGTGTTGGTGCAGGAAACCACTTTTGCACTTGTATTAGTGTGGAAAAACCACTTTTTGCACTTGTGTTAGTGTTGAAAAACCACTTTTCGCACTTGTGTTGGTGCAGGAAACCACTTTTGCACTTGAATTAGTGTGGAAAAAACACTTTTCGCACTTGTGTTAGTGTTGAAAAACCACTTTTCGCACTTGTGTTAGTGTTGAAAAACCACTTTTTGCACTTGTGTTGGTGCAGGAAACCACTTTTGCACTTGTATTAGTGTGGAAAAACCACTTTTCGCACTTGTGTTAGTGTTGAAAAACCACTTTTCGCACTTGTGTTGGTGCAGGAAACCACTTTTGCACTTGTATTAGTGTGGAAAAACCACTTTTCGCACTTGTGTTAGTGTTGAAAAACCACTTTTCGCACTTGTGTTAGTGTTGAAAAACCACTTTTCGCACTTGTGTTAGTGTTGAAAAACCACTTTTCGCACTTGTGATAGTGTTGAAAAACCACTTTTTGCACTTGTGTTAGTGTTGAAAAACCACTTTTCGCACTTGTGTTGGTGCAGGAAACCACTTTTGCACTTGAATTAGTGTGGAAAAAATACTTTTCGCACTTGTGTTAGTGTTGAAAAACCACTTTTTGCACTTGTGTTATTGTTGAAAAACCACTTTTCGCACTTGTGTTGGTGCAGAAAACCACTTTTGCACTTGTATTAGTGTGGCAAAACCACTTTTCGCACTTGTGTTAGTGTTGAAAAACCACTTTTCGCACTTGTGTTAGTGTTGAAAAACTACTTTTCGCACTTGTGTTAGTGTTGAAAAACCACTTTTCGCACTTGTATTGGTGCAGGAAACCACTTTTGCACTTGTATTAGTGTGGAAAAAACACTTTTCGCACTTGTGTTAGTGTTGAAAAACCACTTTTCGCACTTGTGTTAGTGTTGAAAAACCACTTTTCGCACTTGTGTTGGTGCAGGAAACCACTTTTGCACTTGTATTAGTGTGGAAAAAACACTTTTTGCACTTGTGATAGTGTTGAAAAACCACTTTTCGCACTTGTGTTAGTGTTGAAAAACCACTTTTCGCACTTGTGTTGGTGCAGGAAACCACTTTTGCACTTGTATTAGTGTGGAAAAACCACTTTTTGCACTTGTGTTAATGTTGAAAAACCACTTTTTGCACTTGTGTTGGTGCAGGAAACCACTTTTGCACTTGTATTAGTGTGGAAAAAACACTTTTTGCACTTGTGATAGTGTTGAAAAACCACTTTTCGCACTTGTGTTAGTGTTGAAAAACCACTTTTCGCACTTGTGTTGGTGCAGGAAACCACTTTTGCACTTGTATTAGTGTAGAAAACCACTTTTTGCACTTGTGTTAGTGTTGAAAAACCACTTTTCGCACTTGTGTTGGTGCAGGAAACCACTTTTGCACTTGTATTAGTGTGGAAAAAACACTTTTTGCACTTGTGATAGTGTTGAAAAACCACTTTTCGCACTTGTGTTAGTGTTGAAAAACCACTTTTCGCACTTGTGTTGGTGCAGGAAACCACTTTTGCACTTGTATTAGTGTGGAAAAACCACTTTTTGCCCTTGTGTTAGTGTTGAAAAACCACTTTTTGCACTTGTGTTGGTGCAGGAAACCACTTTTGCACTTGTATTAGTGTGGAAAAAACACTTTTTGCACTTGTGATAGTGTTGAAAAACCACTTTTCGCACTTGTGTTAGTGTTGAAAAACCACTTTTCGCACTTGTGTTGGTGCAGGAAACCACTTTTGCACTTGTATTAGTGTGGAAAACCACTTTTTGCACTTGTGTTAGTGTTGAAAAACCACTTTTCGCACTTGTGTTGGTGCAGGAAACCACTTTTGCACTTGAATTAGTGTGGAAAAAACACTTTTCGCACTTGTGTTAGTGTTGAAAAACCACTTTTCGCACTTGTGTTAGTGTTGAAAAACCACTTTTCGCACTTGTGATAGTGTTGAAAAACCACTTTTCGCACTTGTGTTAGTGTTGAAAAACCACTTTTCGCACTTGTGTTGTTGCAGGAAACCACTTTTGCACTTGTATTAGTGTGGAAAAAACACTTTTTGCACTTGTGATCGTGTGGAAAAAACACTTTTTGCACTTGTGATAGTGTTGAAAAACCACTTTTCGCACTTGTGTTGGTGCAGGAAACCACTTTTGCACTTGTATTAGTGTGGAAAACCACTTTTTGCACTTGTGTTAGTGTTGAAAAACCACTTTTCGCACTTGTGTTGGTGCAGGAAACCACTTTTGCACTTGAATTAGTGTGGAAAAAACACTTTTCGCACTTGTGTTAGTGTTGAAAACCCACTTTTCGCACTTGTGTTAGTGTTGAAAAACCACTTTTTGCACTTATATTGGTGCAGGAAACCACTTTTGCATTTGTATTAGTGTGGAAAAACCACTTTTCGCACTTGTGTTAGTGTTGAAAAACCACTTTTCTCACTTGTGTTAGTGTTGAAAAACCACTTTTCGCACTTGTGTTAGTGTTGAAAAACCACTTTTCGCACTTGTGATAGTGTTGAAAAACCACTTTTCGCACATGTGTTAGTGTTGAAAAACCACTTTTCGCACTTGTGTTAGTGTTGGAAAACCACTTTTCGCACTTGTGTTGGTGCAGGAAACCACTTTTGCACTTGTATTAGTGTGGAAAAAACACTTTTCGCACTTGTGTTAGTGTTGAAAAACCACTTTTCGCACTTGTGTTAGTGTTTAAAAACCACTTTTCGCACTTGTGTTAGTGTTGAAAAACCACTTTTCGCACTTGTGTTGGTGCAGGAAACCACTTTTGCACTTGTATTAGTGTGGAAAAACCACTTTTCGCACTTGTGTTAGTGTTGAAAAACCACTTTTCACACTTGTGTTAGTGTTGAAAAACCACTTTTCGCACTTATGTTGGTGCAGGAAACCACTTTTGCACTTGTATTAGTGTGGAAAAACAACTTTTCGCACTTGTGTTAGTGTTGAAAAACCACTTTTTGCACTTGTGTTAGTGTTGAAAAAACACTTTTCGCACTTGTGTTGGTGCAGGAAACCACTTTTGCACTTGTATTAGTGTGGAAAAACCACTTTTCGCACTTGTGTTAGTGTTGAAAAACCACTTTTCACACTTGTGTTAGTGTTGAAAAACCACTTTTCGCACTTATGTTGGTGCAGGAAACCACTTTTGCACTTGTATTAGTGTGGAAAAACAACTTTTCGCACTTGTGTTAGTGTTGAAAAACCACTTTTTGCACTTGTGTTAGTGTTGAAAAACCACTTTTCACACTTGTGTTAGTGTTGAAAAACCACTTTTCGCACTTATGTTGGTGCAGGAAACCACTTTTGCACTTGTATTAGTGTGGAAAAACAACTTTTCGCACTTGTGTTAGTGTTGAAAAACCACTTTTTGCACTTGTGTTAGTGTTGAAAAAACACTTTTCGCACTTGTGTTGGTGCAGGAAACCACTTTTGCACTTGTATTAGTGTGGAAAAAACACTTTTTGCACTTGTGATAGTGTTGAAAAACCACTTTTCGCACTTGTGTTAGTGTTGAAAAACCACTTTTCGCACTTGTGTTGGTGAAGGAAACCACTTTTGCACTTGTATTAGTGTGGAAAAACCACTTTTCGCACTTGTGTTAGTGTTGAAAATCCACTTTTCACACTTGTATTGGTGCAGAAAACCACTTTTGCACTTGTATTAGTGTGGAAAAAACACTTTTCGCACTTGTGTTAGTGTTGAAAACCCACTTTTCGCACTTGTGTTAGTGTTGAAAAACCACTTTTTGCACTTATATTGGTGCAGGAAACCACTTTTGCATTTGTATTAGTGTGGAAAAACCACTTTTCGCACTTGTGTTAGTGTTGAAAAACCACTTTTCTCACTTGTGTTAGTGTTGAAAAACCACTTTTCGCACTTGTGTTAGTGTTGAAAAACCACTTTTCGCACTTGTGATAGTGTTGAAAAACCACTTTTCGCACATGTGTTAGTGTTGAAAAACCACTTTTCGCACTTGTGTTAGTGTTGGAAAACCACTTTTCGCACTTGTGTTGGTGCAGGAAACCACTTTTGCACTTGTATTAGTGTGGAAAAAACACTTTTCGCACTTGTGTTAGTGTTGAAAAACCACTTTTCGCACTTGTGTTAGTGTTTAAAAACCACTTTTCGCACTTGTGTTAGTGTTGAAAAACCACTTTTCGCACTTGTGTTGGTGCAGGAAACCACTTTTGCACTTGTATTCGTGTGGAAAAAACACTTTTTGCACTTGTGTTAATGTTGAAAAACCACTTTTCGCACTTGTGTTAGTGTTGAAAAACCACTTTTCGCACTTGTGATGGTGCAGGAAACCACTTTTGCACTTGTATTAGTGTGGAAAAAACACTTTTTGCACTTGTGATAGTGTTGAAAAACCACTTTTCGCACTTGGGTTAGTGTTGAAAAACCACTTTTCGCACTTGTGTTGGTGCAGAAACCACTTTTGCACTTGTATTAGTGTGGAAAAACCACTTTTCGCACTTGTGTTAGTGTTGAAAAACCACTTTTCGCACTTGTGTTAGTGTTGGAAAACCACTTTTCGCACTTGTGTTGGTGCAGGAAACCACTTTTGCACTTGTATTAGTGTGGAAAAAACACTTTTTGCACTTGTGTTAGTGTTGAAAAACCACTTTTCGCACTTGTGTTAGTGTTGAAAAACCACTTTTCGCACTTGTGTTAGTGTTGAAAAACCACTTTTCGCACTTGTGTTGGTGCAGGAAACCACTTTTGCACTTGTATTCGTGTGGAAAAAACACTTTTTGCACTTGTGTTAATGTTGAAAAACCACTTTTCGCACTTGTGTTAGTGTTGAAAAACCACTTTTCGCACTTGTGTTGGTGCAGGACACCACTTTTGCACTTGTATTAGTGTGGAAAAAACACATTTTGCACTTGTGATAGTGTTGAAAAACCACTTTTCGCACTTGTGTTAGTGTTGAAAAACCACTTTTCGCACTTGTGTTGGTGCAGAAAACCACTTTTGCACTTGTATTAGTGTGGAAAAACCACTTTTCGCACTTGTGTTAGTGTTGAAAAACCACTTTTCGCACTTGTGTTAGTGTTGAAAAACTACTTTTCGCACTTGTGTTAGTGTTGAAAAACCACTTTTCGCACTTGTATTGGTGCAGGAAACCACTTTTGCACTTGTATTAGTGTTGAAAAACCACTTTTCGCACTTGTGTTAGTGTTGAAAAACCACTTTTCGCACTTGTGTTGGTGCAGGAAACCACTTTTGCACTTGTATTAGTGTGGAAAAAACACTTTTTGCACTTGTGATAGTGTTGAAAAACCACTTTTCGCACTTGTGTTAGTGTTGAAAAACCACTTTTCGCACTTGTGTTGGTGCAGGAAACCACTTTTGCACTTGTATTAGTGTGGAAAAACCACTTTTTGCACTTGTGTTAGTGTTGAAAAACCACTTTTCGCACTTGTGTTGGTGCAGGAAACCACTTTTGCACTTGAATTAGTGTGGAAAAAACACTTTTCGCACTTGTGTTAGTGTTGAAAAACCACTTTTCGCACTTGTGTTAGTGTTGAAAAACCACTTTTTGCACTTGTGTTGGTGCAGGAAACCACTTTTGCACTTGTATTAGTGTGGAAAAACCACTTTTCGCACTTGTGTTAGTGTTGAAAAACCACTTTTCGCACTTGTGTTGGTGCAGGAAACCACTTTTGCACTTGTATTAGTGTGGAAAAACCACTTTTCGCACTTGTGTTAGTGTTGAAAAACCACTTTTCGCACTTGTGTTAGTGTTGAAAAACCACTTTTCGCACTTGTGTTAGTGTTGAAAAACCACTTTTCGCACTTGTGATAGTGTTGAAAAACCACTTTTTGCACTTGTGTTAGTGTTGAAAAACCACTTTTCGCACTTGTGTTGGTGCAGGAAACCACTTTTGCACTTGAATTAGTGTGGAAAAAATACTTTTCGCACTTGTGTTAGTGTTGAAAAACCACTTTTTGCACTTGTGTTATTGTTGAAAAACCACTTTTCGCACTTGTGTTGGTGCAGAAAACCACTTTTGCACTTGTATTAGTGTGGCAAAACCACTTTTCGCACTTGTGTTAGTGTTGAAAAACCACTTTTCGCACTTGTGTTAGTGTTGAAAAACTACTTTTCGCACTTGTGTTAGTGTTGAAAAACCACTTTTCGCACTTGTATTGGTGCAGGAAACCACTTTTGCACTTGTATTAGTGTGGAAAAAACACTTTTCGCACTTGTGTTAGTGTTGAAAAACCACTTTTCGCACTTGTGTTAGTGTTGAAAAACCACTTTTCGCACTTGTGTTGGTGCAGGAAACCACTTTTGCACTTGTATTAGTGTGGAAAAAACACTTTTTGCACTTGTGATAGTGTTGAAAAACCACTTTTCGCACTTGTGTTAGTGTTGAAAAACCACTTTTCGCACTTGTGTTGGTGCAGGAAACCACTTTTGCACTTGTATTAGTGTGGAAAAACCACTTTTTGCACTTGTGTTAATGTTGAAAAACCACTTTTTGCACTTGTGTTGGTGCAGGAAACCACTTTTGCACTTGTATTAGTGTGGAAAAAACACTTTTTGCACTTGTGATAGTGTTGAAAAACCACTTTTCGCACTTGTGTTAGTGTTGAAAAACCACTTTTCGCACTTGTGTTGGTGCAGGAAACCACTTTTGCACTTGTATTAGTGTAGAAAACCACTTTTTGCACTTGTGTTAGTGTTGAAAAACCACTTTTCGCACTTGTGTTGGTGCAGGAAACCACTTTTGCACTTGTATTAGTGTGGAAAAAACACTTTTTGCACTTGTGATAGTGTTGAAAAACCACTTTTCGCACTTGTGTTAGTGTTGAAAAACCACTTTTCGCACTTGTGTTGGTGCAGGAAACCACTTTTGCACTTGTATTAGTGTGGAAAAACCACTTTTTGCCCTTGTGTTAGTGTTGAAAAACCACTTTTTGCACTTGTGTTGGTGCAGGAAACCACTTTTGCACTTGTATTAGTGTGGAAAAAACACTTTTTGCACTTGTGATAGTGTTGAAAAACCACTTTTCGCACTTGTGTTAGTGTTGAAAAACCACTTTTCGCACTTGTGTTGGTGCAGGAAACCACTTTTGCACTTGTATTAGTGTGGAAAACCACTTTTTGCACTTGTGTTAGTGTTGAAAAACCACTTTTCGCACTTGTGTTGGTGCAGGAAACCACTTTTGCACTTGAATTAGTGTGGAAAAAACACTTTTCGCACTTGTGTTAGTGTTGAAAAACCACTTTTCGCACTTGTGTTAGTGTTGAAAAACCACTTTTCGCACTTGTGATAGTGTTGAAAAACCACTTTTCGCACTTGTGTTAGTGTTGAAAAACCACTTTTCGCACTTGTGTTGTTGCAGGAAACCACTTTTGCACTTGTATTAGTGTGGAAAAAACACTTTTTGCACTTGTGATCGTGTGGAAAAAACACTTTTTGCACTTGTGATAGTGTTGAAAAACCACTTTTCGCACTTGTGTTGGTGCAGGAAACCACTTTTGCACTTGTATTAGTGTGGAAAACCACTTTTTGCACTTGTGTTAGTGTTGAAAAACCACTTTTCGCACTTGTGTTGGTGCAGGAAACCACTTTTGCACTTGAATTAGTGTGGAAAAAACACTTTTCGCACTTGTGTTAGTGTTGAAAACCCACTTTTCGCACTTGTGTTAGTGTTGAAAAACCACTTTTTGCACTTATATTGGTGCAGGAAACCACTTTTGCATTTGTATTAGTGTGGAAAAACCACTTTTCGCACTTGTGTTAGTGTTGAAAAACCACTTTTCTCACTTGTGTTAGTGTTGAAAAACCACTTTTCGCACTTGTGTTAGTGTTGAAAAACCACTTTTCGCACTTGTGATAGTGTTGAAAAACCACTTTTCGCACATGTGTTAGTGTTGAAAAACCACTTTTCGCACTTGTGTTAGTGTTGGAAAACCACTTTTCGCACTTGTGTTGGTGCAGGAAACCACTTTTGCACTTGTATTAGTGTGGAAAAAACACTTTTCGCACTTGTGTTAGTGTTGAAAAACCACTTTTCGCACTTGTGTTAGTGTTTAAAAACCACTTTTCGCACTTGTGTTAGTGTTGAAAAACCACTTTTCGCACTTGTGTTGGTGCAGGAAACCACTTTTGCACTTGTATTAGTGTGGAAAAACCACTTTTCGCACTTGTGTTAGTGTTGAAAAACCACTTTTCGCACTTGTGTTAGTGTTGAAAAACCACTTTTCGCACTTGTGTTAGTGTTGAAAAACCACTTTTCGCACTTGTGATAGTGTTGAAAAACCACTTTTTGCACTTGTGTTAGTGTTGAAAAACCACTTTTCGCACTTGTGTTGGTGCAGGAAACCACTTTTGCACTTGAATTAGTGTGGAAAAAACACTTTTCGCACTTGTGTTAGTGTTGAAAAACCACTTTTTGCACTTGTGTTAGTGTTGAAAAACCACTTTTCGCACTTGTGTTGGTGCAGAAAACCACTTTTGCACTTGTATTAGTGTGGCAAAACCACTTTTCGCACTTGTGTTAGTGTTGAAAAACCACTTTTCGCACTTGTGTTAGTGTTGAAAAACTACTTTTCGCACTTGTGTTAGTGTTGAAAAACCACTTTTCGCACTTGTATTGGTGCAGGAAACCACTTTTGCACTTGTATTAGTGTGGAAAAAACACTTTTCGCACTTGTGTTAGTGTTGAAAAACCACTTTTCGCACTTGTGTTAGTGTTGAAAAACCACTTTTCGCACTTGTGTTGGTGCAGGAAACCACTTTTGCACTTGTATTAGTGTGGAAAAACCACTTTTTGCACTTGTGATAGTGTTGAAAAACCACTTTTCGCACTTGTGTTAGTGTTGAAAAACCACTTTTCGCACTTGTGTTGGTGCAGGAAACCACTTTTGCACTTGTATTAGTGTGGAAAAACCACTTTTTGCCCTTGTGTTAGTGTTGAAAAACCACTTTTTGCACTTGTGTTGGTGCAGGAAACCACTTTTGCACTTGTATTAGTGTGGAAAAAACACTTTTTGCACTTGTGATAGTGTTGAAAAACCACTTTTCGCACTTGTGTTAGTGTTGAAAAACCACTTTTCGCACTTGTGTTGGTGCAGGAAACCACTTTTGCACTTGTATTAGTGTGGAAAACCACTTTTTGCACTTGTGTTAGTGTTGAAAAACCACTTTTCGCACTTGTGTTGGTGCAGGAAACCACTTTTGCACTTGAATTAGTGTGGAAAAAACACTTTTCGCACTTGTGTTAGTGTTGAAAAACCACTTTTCGCACTTGTGTTAGTGTTGAAAAACCACTTTTCGCACTTGTGATAGTGTTGAAAAACCACTTTTCGCACTTGTGTTAGTGTTGAAAAACCACTTTTCGCACTTGTGTTGGTGCAGGAAACCACTTTTGCACTTGTATTAGTGTGGAAAAAACACTTTTTGCACTTGTGATAGTGTGGAAAAAACACTTTTTGCACTTGTGATAGTGTTGAAAAACCACTTTTCGCACTTGTGTTGGTGCAGGAAACCACTTTTGCACTTGTATTAGTGTGGAAAACCACTTTTTGCACTTGTGTTAGTGTTGAAAAACCACTTTTCGCACTTGTGTTGGTGCAGGAAACCACTTTTGCACTTGAATTAGTGTGGAAAAAACACTTTTCGCACTTGTGTTAGTGTTGAAAAACCACTTTTCGCACTTGTGTTACTGTTGAAAAACCACTTTTCGCACTTGTGTTGGTGCAGGAAACCACTTTTGCACTTGTATTAGTGTGGAAAACCACTTTTTGCACTTGTGTTAGTGTTGAAAAACCACTTTTCGCACTTGTGTTGGTGCAGGAAACCACTTTTGCACTTGAATTAGTGTGGAAAAAACACTTTTCGCACTTGTGTTAGTGTTGAAAAACCACTTTTCGCACTTGTGTTAGTGTTGAAAAACCACTTTTCGCACTTGTGTTGGTGCAGGAAACCACTTTTGCACTTGTATTAGTGTGGAAAAAACACTTTTTGCACTTGTGATAGTGTTGAAAAACCACTTTTCGCACTTGTGTTAGTGTTGAAAAACCACTTTTCGCACTTGTGTTGGTGAAGGAAACCACTTTTGCACTTGTATTAGTGTGGAAAAACCACTTTTCGCACTTGTGTTAGTGTTGAAAAACCACTTTTCACACTTGTATTGGTGCAGGAAACCACTTTTGCACTTGTATTAGTGTGGAAAAAACACTTTTCGCACTTGTGTTAGTGTTGAAAACCCACTTTTCGCACTTGTGTTAGTGTTGAAAAACCACTTTTTGCACTTATATTGGTGCAGGAAACCACTTTTGCATTTGTATTAGTGTGGAAAAACCACTTTTCGCACTTGTGTTAGTGTTGAAAAACCACTTTTCTCACTTGTGTTAGTGTTGAAAAACCACTTTTCGCACTTGTGTTAGTGTTGAAAAACCACTTTTCGCACTTGTGATAGTGTTGAAAAACCACTTTTCGCACATGTGTTAGTGTTGAAAAACCACTTTTCGCACTTGTGTTAGTGTTGGAAAACCACTTTTCGCACTTGTGTTGGTGCAGGAAACCACTTTTGCACTTGTATTAGTGTGGAAAAAACACTTTTCGCACTTGTGTTAGTGTTGAAAAACCACTTTTCGCACTTGTGTTAGTGTTTAAAAACCACTTTTCGCACTTGTGTTAGTGTTGAAAAACCACTTTTCGCACTTGTGTTGGTGCAGGAAACCACTTTTGCACTTGTATTAGTGTGGAAAAACCACTTTTCGCACTTGTGTTTGTGTTGAAAAACCACTTTTCGCACTTGTGTTAGTGTTGAAAAACCACTTTTCGCACTTGTGTTAGTGTTGAAAAACCACTTTTCGCACTTGTGATAGTGTTGAAAAACCACTTTTTGCACTTGTGTTAGTGTTGAAAAACCACTTTTCGCACTTGTGTTGGTGCAGGAAACCACTTTTGCACTTGAATTAGTGTGGAAAAAACACTTTTCGCACTTGTGTTAGTGTTGAAAAACCACTTTTTGCACTTGTGTTAGTGTTGAAAAACCACTTTTCGCACTTGTGTTGGTGCAGAAAACCACTTTTGCACTTGTATTAGTGTGGCAAAACCACTTTTCGCACTTGTGTTAGTGTTGAAAAACCACTTTTCGCACTTGTGTTAGTGTTGAAAAACTACTTTTCGCACTTGTGTTAGTGTTGAAAAACCACTTTTCGCACTTGTATTGGTGCAGGAAACCACTTTTGCACTTGTATTAGTGTGGAAAAAACACTTTTCGCACTTGTGTTAGTGTTGAAAAACCACTTTTCGCACTTGTGTTAGTGTTGAAAAACCACTTTTCGCACTTGTGTTGGTGCAGGAAACCACTTTTGCACTTGTATTAGTGTGGAAAAAACACTTTTTGCACTTGTGATAGTGTTGAAAAACCACTTTTCGCACTTGTGTTAGTGTTGAAAAACCACTTTTCGCACTTGTGTTGGTGCAGGAAACCACTTTTGCACTTGTATTAGTGTGGAAAAACCACTTTTTGCCCTTGTGTTAGTGTTGAAAAACCACTTTTTGCACTTGTGTTGGTGCAGGAAACCACTTTTGCACTTGTATTAGTGTGGAAAAAACACTTTTTGCACTTGTGATAGTGTTGAAAAACCACTTTTCGCACTTGTGTTAGTGTTGAAAAACCACTTTTCGCACTTGTGTTGGTGCAGGAAACCACTTTTGCACTTGTATTAGTGTGGAAAAACCACTTTTTGCCCTTGTGTTAGTGTTGAAAAACCACTTTTTGCACTTGTGTTGGTGCAGGAAACCACTTTTGCACTTGTATTAGTGTGGAAAAAACACTTTTTGCACTTGTGATAGTGTTGAAAAACCACTTTTCGCACTTGTGTTAGTGTTGAAAAACCACTTTTCGCACTTGTGTTGGTGCAGGAAACCACTTTTGCACTTGTATTAGTGTGGAAAACCACTTTTTGCACTTGTGTTAGTGTTGAAAAACCACTTTTCGCACTTGTGTTGGTGCAGGAAACCAGTTTTGCACTTGAATTAGTGTGGAAAAAACACTTTTCGCACTTGTGTTAGTGTTGAAAAACCACTTTTCGCACTTGTGTTAGTGTTGAAAAACCACTTTTCGCACTTGTGATAGTGTTGAAAAACCACTTTTCGCACTTGTGTTAGTGTTGAAAAACCACTTTTCGCACTTGTGTTGGTGCAGGAAACCACTTTTGCACTTGTATTAGTGTGGAAAAAACACTTTTTGCACTTGTGATAGTGTGGAAAAAACACTTTTTGCACTTGTGATAGTGTTGAAAAACCACTTTTCGCACTTGTGTTGGTGCAGGAAACCACTTTTGCACTTGTATTAGTGTGGAAAACCACTTTTTGCACTTGTGTTAGTGTTGAAAAACCACTTTTCGCACTTGTGTTGGTGCAGGAAACCACTTTTGCACTTGAATTAGTGTGGAAAAAACACTTTTCGCACTTGTGTTAGTGTTGAAAAACCACTTTTCGCACTTGTGTTACTGTTGAAAAACCACTTTTCGCACTTGTGTTGGTGCAGGAAACCACTTTTGCACTTGTATTAGTGTGGAAAACCACTTTTTGCACTTGTGTTAGTGTTGAAAAACCACTTTTCGCACTTGTGTTGGTGCAGGAAACCACTTTTGCACTTGAATTAGTGTGGAAAAAACACTTTTCGCACTTGTGTTAGTGTTGAAAAACCACTTTTCGCACTTGTGTTAGTGTTGAAAAACCACTTTTCGCACTTGTGTTGGTGCAGGAAACCACTTTTGCACTTGTATTAGTGTGGAAAAAACACTTTTTGCACTTGTGATAGTGTTGAAAAACCACTTTTCGCACTTGTGTTAGTGTTGAAAAACCACTTTTCGCACTTGTGTTGGTGAAGGAAACCACTTTTGCACTTGTATTAGTGTGGAAAAACCACTTTTCGCACTTGTGTTAGTGTTGAAAAACCACTTTTCACACTTGTATTGGTGCAGGAAACCACTTTTGCACTTGTATTAGTGTGGAAAAAACACTTTTCGCACTTCTGTTAGTGTTGAAAACCCACTTTTCGCACTTGTGTTAGTGTTGAAAAAACCACTTTTTGCACTTATATTGGTGCAGGAAACCACTTTTGCATTTGTATTAGTGTGGAAAAACCACTTTTCGCACTTGTGTTAGTGTTGAAAAACCACTTTTCTCACTTGTGTTAGTGTTGAAAAACCACTTTTCGCACTTGTGTTAGTGTTGAAAAACCACTTTTCGCACTTGTGATAGTGTTGAAAAACCACTTTTCGCACATGTGTTAGTGTTGAAAAACCACTTTTCGCACTTGTGTTAGTGTTGGAAAACCACTTTTCGCACTTGTGTTGGTGCAGGAAACCACTTTTGCACTTGTATTAGTGTGGAAAAAACACTTTTCGCACTTGTGTTAGTGTTGAAAAACCACTTTTCGCACTTGTGTTAGTGTTTAAAAACCACTTTTCGCACTTGTGTTAGTGTTGAAAAACCACTTTTCGCACTTGTGTTGGTGCAGGAAACCACTTTTGCACTTGTATTAGTGTGGCAAAACCACTTTTCGCACTTGTGTTAGTGTTGAAAAACCACTTTTCGCACTTGTGTTAGTGTTGAAAAACCACTTTTCGCACTTGTGTTGGTGTTGAAAAACCACTTTTCGCACTTGTGATAGTGTTGAAAAACCACTTTTTGCACTTGTGTTAGTGTTGAAAAACCACTTTTCGCACTTGTGTTGGTGCAGGAAACCACTTTTGCACTTGAATTAGTGTGGAAAAAACACTTTTCGCACTTGTGTTAGTGTTGAAAAACCACTTTTTGCACTTGTGTTAGTGTTGAAAAACCACTTTTCGCACTTGTGTTGGTGCAGAAAACCACTTTTGCACTTGTATTAGTGTGGCAAAACCACTTTTCGCACTTGTGTTAGTGTTGAAAAACCACTTTTCGCACTTGTGTTAGTGTTGAAAAACTACTTTTCGCACTTGTGTTAGTGTTGAAAAACCACTTTTCGCACTTGTATTGGTGCAGGAAACCACTTTTGCACTTGTATTAGTGTGGAAAAAACACTTTTCGCACTTGTGTTAGTGTTGAAAAACCACTTTTCGCACTTGTGTTAGTGTTGAAAAACCACTTTTCGCACTTGTGTTGGTGCAGGAAACCACTTTTGCACTTGTATTAGTGTGGAAAAAACACTTTTTGCACTTGTGATAGTGTTGAAAAACCACTTTTCGCACTTGTGTTAGTGTTGAAAAACCACTTTTCGCACTTGTGTTGGTGCAGGAAACCACTTTTGCACTTGTATTAGTGTGGAAAAACCACTTTTTGCCCTTGTGTTAGTGTTGAAAAACCACTTTTTGCACTTGTGTTGGTGCAGGAAACCACTTTTGCACTTGTATTAGTGTGGAAAAAACACTTTTTGCACTTGTGATAGTGTTGAAAAACCACTTTTCGCACTTGTGTTAGTGTTGAAAAACCACTTTTCGCACTTGTGTTGGTGCAGGAAACCACTTTTGCACTTGTATTAGTGTGGAAAACCACTTTTTGCACTTGTGTTAGTGTTGAAAAACCACTTTTCGCAATTGTGTTGGTGCAGGAAACCACTTTTGCACTTGAATTAGTGTGGAAAAAACACTTTTCGCACTTGTGTTAGTGTTGAAAAACCACTTTTCGCACTTGTGTTAGTGTTGAAAAACCACTTTTCGCACTTGTGTTGGTGCAGGAAACCACTTTTGCACTTGTATTAGTGTGGAAAAACCACTTTTCGCACTTGTGTTAGTGTTGAAAAACCACTTTTCGCACTTGTGTTGGTGCAGGAAACCACTTTTGCACTTGTATTAGTGTGGAAAAACCACTTTTCGCGCTTGTGTTAGTGTTGAAAAACCACTTTTCGCACTTGTGTTAGTGTTGAAAAACCACTTTTCGCACTTGTGTTAGTGTTGAAAAACCACTTTTCGCACTTGTGATAGTGTTGAAAAACCACTTTTCGCACTTGTGTTAGTGTTGAAAAACCACTTTTCGCACTTGTGTTGGTGCAGGAAACCACTTTTGCACTTGTATTAGTGTGGAAAAAACACTTTTTGCACTTGTGATAGTGTTGAAAAACCACTTTTCGCACTTGTGTTAGTGTTGAAAAACCACTTTTCGCACTTGTGTTGGTGCAGGAAACCACTTTTGCACTTGTATTAGTGTGGAAAAACCACTTTTTGCCCTTGTGTTAGTGTTGAAAAACCACTTTTTGCACTTGTGTTGGTGCAGGAAACCACTTTTGCACTTGTATTAGTGTGGAAAAAACACTTTTTGCACTTGTGATAGTGTTGAAAAACCACTTTTCGCACTTGTGTTAGTGTTGAAAAACCACTTTTCGCACTTGTGTTGGTGCAGGAAACCACTTTTGCACTTGTATTAGTGTGGAAAACCACTTTTTGCACTTGTGTTAGTGTTGAAAAACCACTTTTCGCACTTGTGTTGGTGCAGGAAACCACTTTTGCACTTGAATTAGTGTGGAAAAAACACTTTTCGCACTTGTGTTAGTGTTGAAAAACCACTTTTCGCACTTGTGTTAGTGTTGAAAAACCACTTTTCGCACTTGTGATAGTGTTGAAAAACCACTTTTCGCACTTGTGTTAGTGTTGAAAAACCACTTTTCGCACTTGTGTTGGTGCAGGAAACCACTTTTGCACTTGTATTAGTGTGGAAAAAACACTTTTTGCACTTGTGATAGTGTGGAAAAAACACTTTTTGCACTTGTGATAGTGTTGAAAAACCACTTTTCGCACTTGTGTTGGTGCAGGAAACCACTTTTGCACTTGTATTAGTGTGGAAAACCACTTTTTGCACTTGTGTTAGTGTTGAAAAACCACTTTTCGCACTTGTGTTGGTGCAGGAAACCACTTTTGCACTTGAATTAGTGTGGAAAAAACACTTTTCGCACTTGTGTTAGTGTTGAAAAACCACTTTTCGCACTTGTGTTACTGTTGAAAAACCACTTTTCGCACTTGTGTTGGTGCAGGAAACCACTTTTGCACTTGTATTAGTGTGGAAAACCACTTTTTGCACTTGTGTTAGTGTTGAAAAACCACTTTTCGCACTTGTGTTGGTGCAGGAAACCACTTTTGCACTTGAATTAGTGTGGAAAAAACACTTTTCGCACTTGTGTTAGTGTTGAAAAACCACTTTTCGCACTTGTGTTAGTGTTGAAAAACCACTTTTCGCACTTGTGTTGGTGCAGGAAACCACTTTTGCACTTGTATTAGTGTGGAAAAAACACTTTTTGCACTTGTGATAGTGTTGAAAAACCACTTTTCGCACTTGTGTTAGTGTTGAAAAACCACTTTTCGCACTTGTGTTGGTGAAGGAAACCACTTTTGCACTTGTATTAGTGTGGAAAAACCACTTTTCGCACTTGTGTTAGTGTTGAAAAACCACTTTTCACACTTGTATTGGTGCAGGAAACCACTTTTGCACTTGTATTAGTGTGGAAAAAACACTTTTCGCACTTGTGTTAGTGTTGAAAACCCACTTTTCGCACTTGTGTTAGTGTTGAAAAACCACTTTTTGCACTTATATTGGTGCAGGAAACCACTTTTGCATTTGTATTAGTGTGGAAAAACCACTTTTCGCACTTGTGTTAGTGTTGAAAAACCACTTTTCTCACTTGTGTTAGTGTTGAAAAACCACTTTTCGCACTTGTGTTAGTGTTGAAAAACCACTTTTCGCACTTGTGATAGTGTTGAAAAACCACTTTTCGCACATGTGTTAGTGTTGAAAAACCACTTTTCGCACTTGTGTTAGTGTTGGAAAACCACTTTTCGTACTTGTGTTGGTGCAGGAAACCACTTTTGCACTTGTATTAGTGTGGAAAAAACACTTTTCGCACTTGTGTTAGTGTTGAAAAACCACTTTTCGCACTTGTGTTAGTGTTTAAAAACCACTTTTCGCACTTGTGTTAGTGTTGAAAAACCACTTTTCGCACTTGTGTTGGTGCAGGAAACCACTTTTGCACTTGTATTAGTGTGGAAAAACCACTTTTCGCACTTGTGTTAGTGTTGAAAAACCACTTTTCGCACTTGTGTTAGTGTTGAAAAACCACTTTTCGCACTTGTGTTAGTGTTGAAAAACCACTTTTCGCACTTGTGATAGTGTTGAAAAACCACTTTTTGCACTTGTGTTAGTGTTGAAAAACCACTTTTCGCACTTGTGTTGGTGCAGGAAACCACTTTTGCACTTGAATTAGTGTGGAAAAAACACTTTTCGCACTTGTGTTAGTGTTGAAAAACCACTTTTTGCACTTGTGTTAGTGTTGAAAAACCACTTTTCGCACTTGTGTTGGTGCAGAAAACCACTTTTGCACTTGTATTAGTGTGGCAAAACCACTTTTCGCACTTGTGTTAGTGTTGAAAAACCACTTTTCGCACTTGTGTTAGTGTTGAAAAACTACTTTTCGCACTTGTGTTAGTGTTGAAAAACCACTTTTCGCACTTGTATTGGTGCAGGAAACCAGTTTTGCACTTGTATTAGTGTGGAAAAAACACTTTTCGCACTTGTGTTAGTGTTGAAAAACCACTTTTCGCACTTGTGTTAGTGTTGAAAAACCACTTTTCGCACTTGTGTTGGTGAAGGAAACCACTTTTGCACTTGTATTAGTGTGGAAAAAACACTTTTTGCACTTGTGATAGTGTTGAAAAACCACTTTTCGCACTTGTGTTAGTGTTGAAAAACCACTTTTTGCACTTGTGTTGGTGCAGGAAACCACTTTTGCACTTGTATTAGTGTGGAAAAAACACTTTTTGCACTTGTGATAGTGTTGAAAAACCACTTTTCGCACTTGTGTTAGTGTTGAAAAACCACTTTTCGCACTTGTGTTGGTTCAGGAAACCACTTTTGCACTTGTATTAGTGTGGAAAAACCACTTTTTGCCCTTGTGTTAGTGTTGAAAAACCACTTTTTGCACTTGTGTTGGTGCAGGAAACCACTTTTGCACTTGTATTAGTGTGGAAAAAACACTTTTTGCACTTGTGATAGTGTTGAAAAACCACTTTTCGCACTTGTGTTAGTGTTGAAAAACCACTTTTCGCACTTGTGTTGGTGCAGGAAACCACTTTTGCACTTGTATTAGTGTGGAAAACCACTTTTTGCACTTGTGTTAGTGTTGAAAAACCACTTTTCGCACTTGTGTTGGTGCAGGAAACCAGTTTTGCACTTGAATTAGTGTGGAAAAAACACTTTTCGCACTTGTGTTAGTGTTGAAAAACCACTTTTCGCACTTGTGTTAGTGTTGAAAAACCACTTTTCGCACTTGTGATAGTGTTGAAAAACCACTTTTCGCACTTGTGTTAGTGTTGAAAAACCACTTTTCGCACTTGTGTTGGTGCAGGAAACCACTTTTGCACTTGTATTAGTGTGGAAAAAACACTTTTTGCACTTGTGATAGTGTGGAAAAAACACTTTTTGCACTTGTGATAGTGTTGAAAAACCACTTTTCGCACTTGTGTTGGTGCAGGAAACCACTTTTGCACTTGTATTAGTGTGGAAAACCACTTTTTGCACTTGTGTTAGTGTTGAAAAACCACTTTTCGCACTTGTGTTGGTGCAGGAAACCACTTTTGCACTTGAATTAGTGTGGAAAAAACACTTTTCGCACTTGTGTTAGTGTTGAAAAACCACTTTTCGCACTTGTGTTACTGTTGAAAAACCACTTTTCGCACTTGTGTTGGTGCAGGAAACCACTTTTGCACTTGTATTAGTGTGGAAAACCACTTTTTGCACTTGTGTTAGTGTTGAAAAACCACTTTTCGCACTTGTGTTGGTGCAGGAAACCACTTTTGCACTTGAATTAGTGTGGAAAAAACACTTTTCGCACTTGTGTTAGTGTTGAAAAACCACTTTTCGCACTTGTGTTAGTGTTGAAAAACCACTTTTCGCACTTGTGTTGGTGCAGGAAACCACTTTTGCACTTGTATTAGTGTGGAAAAAACACTTTTTGCACTTGTGATAGTGTTGAAAAACCACTTTTCGCACCTGTGTTAGTGTTGAAAAACCACTTTTCGCACTTGTGTTGGTGAAGGAAACCACTTTTGCACTTGTATTAGTGTGGAAAAACCACTTTTCGCACTTGTGTTAGTGTTGAAAAACCACTTTTCACACTTGTATTGGTGCAGGAAACCACTTTTGCACTTGTATTAGTGTGGAAAAAACACTTTTCGCACTTCTGTTAGTGTTGAAAACCCACTTTTCGCACTTGTGTTAGTGTTGAAAAAACCACTTTTTGCACTTATATTGGTGCAGGAAACCACTTTTGCATTTGTATTAGTGTGGAAAAACCACTTTTCGCACTTGTGTTAGTGTTGAAAAACCACTTTTCTCACTTGTGTTAGTGTTGAAAAACCACTTTTCGCACTTGTGTTAGTGTTGAAAAACCACTTTTCGCACTTGTGATAGTGTTGAAAAACCACTTTTCGCACATGTGTTAGTGTTGAAAAACCACTTTTCGCACTTGTGTTAGTGTTGGAAAACCACTTTTCGCACTTGTGTTGGTGCAGGAAACCACTTTTGCACTTGTATTAGTGTGGAAAAAACACTTTTCGCACTTGTGTTAGTGTTGAAAAACCACTTTTCGCACTTGTGTTAGTGTTTAAAAACCACTTTTCGCACTTGTGTTAGTGTTGAAAAACCACTTTTCGCACTTGTGTTGGTGCAGGAAACCACTTTTGCACTTGTATTAGTGTGGCAAAACCACTTTTCGCACTTGCGTTAGTGTTGAAAAACCACTTTTCGCACTTGTGTTAGTGTTGAAAAACCACTTTTCGCACTTGTGTTAGTGTTGAAAAACCACTTTTCGCACTTGTGATAGTGTTGAAAAACCACTTTTTGCACTTGTGTTAGTGTTGAAAAACCACTTTTCGCACTTGTGTTGGTGCAGGAAACCACTTTTGCACTTGAATTAGTGTGGAAAAAACACTTTTCGCACTTGTGTTAGTGTTGAAAAACCACTTTTTGCACTTGTGTTAGTGTTGAAAAACCACTTTTCGCACTTGTGTTGGTGCAGAAAACCACTTTTGCACTTGTATTAGTGTGGCAAAACCACTTTTCGCACTTGTGTTAGTGTTGAAAAACCACTTTTCGCACTTGTGTTAGTGTTGAAAAACTACTTTTCGCACTTGTGTTAGTGTTGAAAAACCACTTTTCGCACTTGTATTGGTGCAGGAAACCACTTTTGCACTTGTATTAGTGTGGAAAAAACACTTTTCGCACTTGTGTTAGTGTTGAAAAACCACTTTTCGCACTTGTGTTAGTGTTGAAAAACCACTTTTCGCACTTGTGTTGGTGCAGGAAACCACTTTTGCACTTGTATTAGTGTGGAAAAAACACTTTTTGCACTTGTGATAGTGTTGAAAAACCACTTTTCGCACTTGTGTTAGTGTTGAAAAACCACTTTTCGCACTTGTGTTGGTGCAGGAAACCACTTTTGCACTTGTATTAGTGTGGAAAAACCACTTTTTGCCCTTGTGTTAGTGTTGAAAAACCACTTTTTGCACTTGTGTTGGTGCAGGAAACCACTTTTGCACTTGTATTAGTGTGGAAAAAACACTTTTTGCACTTGTGATAGTGTTGAAAAACCACTTTTCGCACTTGTGTTAGTGTTGAAAAACCACTTTTCGCACTTGTGTTGGTGCAGGAAACCACTTTTGCACTTGTATTAGTGTGGAAAACCACTTTTTGCACTTGTGTTAGTGTTGAAAAACCACTTTTCGCACTTGTGTTGGTGCAGGAAACCACTTTTGCACTTGAATTAGTGTGGAAAAAACACTTTTCGCACTTGTGTTAGTGTTGAAAAACCACTTTTCGCACTTGTGTTAGTGTTGAAAAACCACTTTTCGCACTTGTGTTGGTGCAGGAAACCACTTTTGCACTTGTATTAGTGTGGAAAAACCACTTTTCGCACTTGTGTTAGTGTTGAAAAACCACTTTTCGCACTTGTGTTGGTGCAGGAAACCACTTTTGCACTTGTATTAGTGTGGAAAAACCACTTTTCGCGCTTGTGTTAGTGTTGAAAAACCACTTTTCGCACTTGTGTTAGTGTTGAAAAACCACTTTTCGCACTTGTGTTAGTGTTGAAAAACCACTTTTCGCACTTGTGATAGTGTTGAAAAACCACTTTTTGCACTTGTGTTAGTGTTGAAAAACCACTTTTCGCACTTGTGTTGGTGCAGGAAACCACTTTTGCACTTGAATTAGTGTGGAAAAAACACTTTTTGCACTTGTGTTAGTGTTGAAAAACCACTTTTCGCACTTGTGTTAGTGTTGAAAAACCACTTTTCGCACTTGTGTTGGTGCAGGAAACCACTTTTGCACTTGTATTAGTGTGGAAAAACCACTTTTCGCACTTGTGTTAGTGTTGAAAAACCACTTTTCGCACTTGTGTTGGTGCAGGAAACCACTTTTGCACTTGTATTAGTGTGGAAAACCCACTTTTCGCACTTGTGTTAGTGTTGAAAAACCACTTTTCACACTTGTGTTAGTGTTGAAAAACCACTTTTCGCACTTGTGATAGTGTTGAAAAACCACTTTTCGCACTTGTGTTAGTGTTGAAAAACCACTTTTCGCACTTGTGTTGGTGCAGGAAACCACTTTTGCACTTGTATTAGTGTGGAAAAAACACTTTTTGCACTTGTGATAGTGTGGAAAAAACACTTTTTGCACTTGTGATAGTGTTGAAAAACCACTTTTCGCACTTGTGTTGGTGCAGGAAACCACTTTTGCACTTGTATTAGTGTGGAAAACCACTTTTTGCACTTGTGTTAGTGTTGAAAAACCACTTTTCGCACTTGTGTTGGTGCAGGAAACCACTTTTGCACTTGAATTAGTGTGGAAAAAACACTTTTCGCACTTGTGTTAGTGTTGAAAAACCACTTTTCGCACTTGTGTTACTGTTGAAAAACCACTTTTCGCACTTGTGTTGGTGCAGGAAACCACTTTTGCACTTGTATTAGTGTGGAAAACCACTTTTTGCACTTGTGTTAGTGTTGAAAAACCACTTTTCGCACTTGTGTTGGTGCAGGAAACCACTTTTGCACTTGAATTAGTGTGGAAAAAACACTTTTCGCACTTGTGTTAGTGTTGAAAAACCACTTTTCGCACTTGTGTTAGTGTTGAAAAACCACTTTTCGCACTTGTGTTGGTGCAGGAAACCACTTTTGCACTTGTATTAGTGTGGAAAAAACACTTTTTGCACTTGTGATAGTGTTGAAAAACCACTTTTCGCACTTGTGTTAGTGTTGAAAAACCACTTTTCGCACTTGTGTTGGTGAAGGAAACCACTTTTGCACTTGTATTAGTGTGGAAAAACCACTTTTCGCACTTGTGTTAGTGTTGAAAAACCACTTTTCACACTTGTATTGGTGCAGGAAACCACTTTTGCACTTGTATTAGTGTGGAAAAAACACTTTTCGCACTTGTGTTAGTGTTGAAAACCCACTTTTCGCACTTGTGTTAGTGTTGAAAAACCACTTTTTGCACTTATATTGGTGCAGGAAACCACTTTTGCATTTGTATTAGTGTGGAAAAACCACTTTTCGCACTTGTGTTAGTGTTGAAAAACCACTTTTCTCACTTGTGTTAGTGTTGAAAAACCACTTTTCGCACTTGTGTTAGTGTTGAAAAACCACTTTTCGCACTTGTGATAGTGTTGAAAAACCACTTTTCGCACATGTGTTAGTGTTGAAAAACCACTTTTCGCACTTGTGTTAGTGTTGGAAAACCACTTTTCGCACTTGTGTTGGTGCATGAAACCACTTTTGCACTTGTATTAGTGTGGAAAAAACACTTTTCGCACTTGTGTTAGTGTTGAAAAACCACTTTTCGCACTTGTGTTAGTGTTTAAAAACCACTTTTCGCACTTGTGTTAGTGTTGAAAAACCACTTTTCGCACTTGTGTTGGTGCAGGAAACCACTTTTGCACTTGTATTCGTGTGGAAAAAACACTTTTTGCACTTGTGTTAATGTTGAAAAACCACTTTTCGCACTTGTGTTAGTGTTGAAAAACCACTTTTCGCAGTTGTGATGGTGCAGGAAACCACTTTTGCACTTGTATTAGTGTGGAAAAAACACTTTTTGCACTTGTGATAGTGTTGAAAAACCACTTTTCGCACTTGGGTTAGTGTTGAAAAACCACTTTTCGCACTTGTGTTGGTGCAGAAACCACTTTTGCACTTGTATTAGTGTGGAAAAACCACTTTTCGCACTTGTGTTAGTGTTGAAAAACCACTTTTCGCACTTGTGTTAGTGTTGGAAAACCACTTTTCGCACTTGTGTTGGTGCAGGAAACCACTTTTGCACTTGTATTAGTGTGGAAAAAACACTTTTCGCACTTGTGTTAGTGTTGAAAAACCACTTTTCGCACTTGTGTTAGTGTTGAAAAACTACTTTTCGCACTTGTGTTAGTGTTGAAAAACCACTTTTCGCACTTGTGTTGGTGCAGGAAACCACTTTTGCACTTGTATTCGTGTGGAAAAAACACTTTTTGCACTTGTGTTAATGTTGAAAAACCACTTTTCGCACTTGTGTTAGTGTTGAAAAACCACTTTTCGCACTTGTGTTGGTGCAGGACACCACTTTTGCACTTGTATTAGTGTGGAAAAAACACATTTTGCACTTGTGATAGTGTTGAAAAACCACTTTTCGCACTTGTGTTAGTGTTGAAAAACCACTTTTCGCACTTGTGTTGGTGCAGGAAACCACTTTTGCACTTGTATTAGTGTTGAAAAACCACTTTTCGCACTTGTGTTAGTGTTGAAAAACCACTTTTCGCACTTGTGTTAGTGTTGAAAAACCACTTTTCGCACTTGTGTTAATGTTGAAAAACCACTTTTCGCACTTGTGTTAGTGTTGAAAAACCACTTTTCGCAGTTGTGTTGGTGCAGGAAACCACTTTTGCACTTGAATTAGTGTGGAAAAAACACTTTTTGCACTTGTGTTAGTGTTGAAAAACCACTTTTCGCACTTGTGTTAGTGTTGAAAAACCACTTTTCGCACTTGTGTTGGTGCAGGAAACCACTTTTGCACTTGTATTAGTGTGGAAAAACCACTTTTCGCACTTGTGTTAGTGTTGAAAAACCACTTTTCGCACTTGTGTTGGTGCAGGAAACCACTTTTGCACTTGTATTAGTGTGGAAAAAACCACTTTTCGCACTTGTGTTAGTGTTGAAAAACCACTTTTCGCACTTGTGTTAGTGTTGAAAAACCACTTTTCGCACTTGTGATAGTGTTGAAAAACCACTTTTCGCACTTGTGTTAGTGTTGAAAAACCACTTTTCGCACTTGTGTTGGTGCAGGAAACCACTTTTGCACTTGTATTAGTGTGGAAAAAACACTTTTTGCACTTGTGATAGTGTGGAAAAAACACTTTTTGCACTTGTGATAGTGTTGAAAAACCACTTTTCGCACTTGTGTTGGTGCAGGAAACCACTTTTGCACTTGTATTAGTGTGGAAAACCACTTTTTGCACTTGTGTTAGTGTTGAAAAACCACTTTTCGCACTTGTGTTGGTGCAGGAAACCACTTTTGCACTTGAATTAGTGTGGAAAAAACACTTTTCGCACTTGTGTTAGTGTTGAAAAACCACTTTTCGCACTTGTGTTAGTGTTGAAAAACCACTTTTCGCACTTGTGTTGGTGCAGGAAACCACTTTTGCACTTGTATTAGTGTGGAAAAAACACTTTTTGCACTTGTGATAGTGTTGAAAAACCACTTTTCGCACTTGTGTTAGTGTTGAAAAACCACTTTTCGCACTTGTGTTGGTGAAGGAAACCACTTTTGCACTTGTATTAGTGTGGAAAACCACTTTTTGCACTTGTGTTAGTGTTGAAAAACCACTTTTCGCACTTGTGTTGGTGCAGGAAACCACTTTTGCACTTGAATTAGTGTGGAAAAAACACTTTTCGCACTTGTGTTAGTGTTGAAAAACCACTTTTCGCACTTGTGTTACTGTTGAAAAACCACTTTTCGCACTTGTGTTGGTGCAGGAAACCACTTTTGCACTTGTATTAGTGTGGAAAACCACTTTTTGCACTTGTGTTAGTGTTGAAAAACCACTTTTCGCACTTGTGTTGGTGCAGGAAACCACTTTTGCACTTGAATTAGTGTGGAAAAAACACTTTTCGCACTTGTGTTAGTGTTGAAAAACCACTTTTCGCACTTGTGTTAGTGTTGAAAAACCACTTTTCGCACGTTTGTTGGTGCAGGAAACCACTTTTGCACTTGTATTAGTGTGGAAAAAACACTTTTTGCACTTGTGATAGTGTTGAAAAACCACTTTTCGCACTTGTGTTAGTGTTGAAAAACCACTTTTCGCACTTGTGTTGGTGAAGGAAACCACTTTTGCACTTGTATTAGTGTGGAAAAACCACTTTTCGCACTTGTGTTAGTGTTGAAAAACCACTTTTCACACTTGTATTGGTGCAGGAAACCACTTTTGCACTTGTATTAGTGTGGAAAAAACACTTTTCGCACTTGTGTTAGTGTTGAAAACCCACTTTTCGCACTTGTGTTAGTGTTGAAAAACCACTTTTTGCACTTATATTGGTGCAGGAAACCACTTTTGCATTTGTATTAGTGTGGAAAAACCACTTTTCGCACTTGTGTTAGTGTTGAAAAACCACTTTTCTCACTTGTGTTAGTGTTGAAAAACCACTTTTCGCACTTGTGTTAGTGTTGAAAAACCACTTTTCGCACTTGTGATAGTGTTGAAAAACCACTTTTCGCACATGTGTTAGTGTTGAAAAACCACTTTTCGCACTTGTGTTAGTGTTGGAAAACCACTTTTCGCACTTGTGTTGGTGCAGGAAACCACTTTTGCACTTGTATTAGTGTGGAAAAAACACTTTTCGCACTTGTGTTAGTGTTGAAAAACCACTTTTCGCACTTGTGTTAGTGTTTAAAAACCACTTTTCGCACTTGTGTTAGTGTTGAAAAACCACTTTTCGCACTTGTGTTGGTGCAGGAAACCACTTTTGCACTTGTATTAGTGTGGAAAAACCACTTTTCGCACTTGTGTTAGTGTTGAAAAACCACTTTTCGCACTTGTGTTAGTGTTGAAAAACCACTTTTCGCACTTGTGTTAGTGTTGAAAAACCACTTTTCGCACTTGTGATAGTGTTGAAAAACCACTTTTTGCACTTGTGTTAGTGTTGAAAAACCACTTTTCGCACTTGTGTTGGTGCAGGAAACCACTTTTGCACTTGAATTAGTGTGGAAAAAACACTTTTCGCACTTGTGTTAGTGTTGAAAAACCACTTTTTGCACTTGTGTTAGTGTTGAAAAACCACTTTTCGCACTTGTGTTGGTGCAGAAAACCACTTTTGCACTTGTATTAGTGTGGCAAAACCACTTTTCGCACTTGTGTTAGTGTTGAAAAACCACTTTTCGCACTTGTGTTAGTGTTGAAAAACTACTTTTCGCACTTGTGTTAGTGTTGAAAAACCACTTTTCGCACTTGTATTGGTGCAGGAAACCACTTTTGCACTTGTATTAGTGTGGAAAAAACACTTTTCGCACTTGTGTTAGTGTTGAAAAACCACTTTTCGCACTTGTGTTAGTGTTGAAAAACCACTTTTCGCACTTGTGTTGGTGCAGGAAACCACTTTTGCACTTGTATTAGTGTTGAAAAACCACTTTTCGCACTTGTGTTAGTGTTGAAAAACCACTTTTCGCACTTGTGTTAGTGTTGAAAAACCACTTTTCGCACTTGTGTTAATGTTGAAAAACCACTTTTCGCACTTGTGTTAGTGTTGAAAAACCACTTTTCGCAGTTGTGTTGGTGCAGGAAACCACTTTTGCACTTGAATTAGTGTGGAAAAAACACTTTTTGCACTTGTGTTAGTGTTGAAAAACCACTTTTCGCACTTGTGTTAGTGTTGAAAAACCACTTTTCGCACTTGTGTTGGTGCAGGAAACCACTTTTGCACTTGTATTAGTGTGGAAAAACCACTTTTCGCACTTGTGTTAGTGTTGAAAAACCACTTTTCGCACGTGTGTTGGTGCAGGAAACCACTTTTGCACTTGTATTAGTGTGGAAAAACCACTTTTCGCACTTGTGTTAGTGTTGAAAAACCACTTTTCGCACTTGTGTTAGTGTTGAAAAACCACTTTTCGCACTTGTGATAGTGTTGAAAAACCACTTTTCGCACTTGTGTTAGTGTTGAAAAACCACTTTTTGCACTTGTGTTGGTGCAGGAAACCACTTTTGCACTTGTATTAGTGTGGAAAAAACACTTTTTCCACTTGTGATAGTGTGGAAAAACCACTTTTCGCACTTGTGTTGGTGCAGGAAACCACTTTTGCACTTGAATTAGTGTGGAAAAAACACTTTTCGCACTTGTGTTAGTGTTGAAAAACCACTTTTCGCACTTGTGTTAGTGTTGAAAAACCACTTTTCGCACTTGTGTTGGTGCAGGAAACCACTTTTGCACTTGTATTAGTGTGGAAAAAACACTTTTTGCACTTGTGATAGTGTTGAAAAACCACTTTTCGCACTTGTGTTAGTGTTGAAAAACCACTTTTCGCACTTGTGTTGGTGAAGGAAACCACTTTTGCACTTGTATTAGTGTGGAAAACCACTTTTTGCACTTGTGTTAGTGTTGAAAAACCACTTTTCGCACTTGTGTTGGTGCAGGAAACCACTTTTGCACTTGAATTAGTGTGGAAAAAACACTTTTCGCACTTGTGTTAGTGTTGAAAAACCACTTTTCGCACTTGTGTTACTGTTGAAAAACCACTTTTCGCACTTGTGTTGGTGCAGGAAACCACTTTTGCACTTGTATTAGTGTGGAAAACCACTTTTTGCACTTGTGTTAGTGTTGAAAAACCACTTTTCGCACTTGTGTTGGTGCAGGAAACCACTTTTGCACTTGAATTAGTGTGGAAAAAACACTTTTCGCACTTGTGTTAGTGTTGAAAAACCACTTTTCGCACTTGTGTTAGTGTTGAAAAACCACTTTTCGCACGTTTGTTGGTGCAGGAAACCACTTTTGCACTTGTATTAGTGTGGAAAAAACACTTTTTGCACTTGTGATAGTGTTGAAAAACCACTTTTCGCACTTGTGTTAGTGTTGAAAAACCACTTTTCGCACTTGTGTTGGTGAAGGAAACCACTTTTGCACTTGTATTAGTGTGGAAAAACCACTTTTCGCACTTGTGTTAGTGTTGAAAAACCACTTTTCACACTTGTATTGGTGCAGGAAACCACTTTTGCACTTGTATTAGTGTGGAAAAAACACTTTTCGCACTTGTGTTAGTGTTGAAAAAACACTTTTTGCACTTGTGATAGTGTTGAAAAACCACTTTTCGCACTTGTGTTAGTGTTGAAAAACCACTTTTCGCACTTGTGTTGGTGCAGGAAACCACTTTTGCACTTGTATTAGTGTGGAAAAACCACTTTTTGCCCTTGTGTTAGTGTTGAAAAACCACTTTTTGCACTTGTGTTGGTGCAGGAAACCACTTTTGCACTTGTATTAGTGTGGAAAAAACACTTTTTGCACTTGTGATAGTGTTGAAAAACCACTTTTCGCACTTGTGTTAGTGTTGAAAAACCACTTTTCGCACTTGTGTTGGTGCAGGAAACCACTTTTGCACTTGTATTAGTGTGGAAAACCACTTTTTGCACTTGTGTTAGTGTTGAAAAACCACTTTTCGCACTTGTGTTGGTGCAGGAAACCACTTTTGCACTTGAATTAGTGTGGAAAAAACACTTTTCGCACTTGTGTTAGTGTTGAAAAACCACTTTTCGCACTTGTGTTAGTGTTGAAAAACCACTTTTCGCACTTGTGTTGGTGCAGGAAACCACTTTTGCACTTGTATTAGTGTGGAAAAACCACTTTTCGCACTTGTGTTAGTGTTGAAAAACCACTTTTCGCACTTGTGTTGGTGCAGGAAACCACTTTTGCACTTGTATTAGTGTGGAAAAACCACTTTTCGCGCTTGTGTTAGTGTTGAAAAACCACTTTTCGCACTTGTGTTAGTGTTGAAAAACCACTTTTCGCACTTGTGTTAGTGTTGAAAAACCACTTTTCGCACTTGTGATAGTGTTGAAAAACCACTTTTTGCACTTGTGTTAGTGTTGAAAAACCACTTTTCGCACTTGTGTTGGTGCAGGAAACCACTTTTGCACTTGAATTAGTGTGGAAAAAACACTTTTTGCACTTGTGTTAGTGTTGAAAAACCACTTTTCGCACTTGTGTTAGTGTTGAAAAACCACTTTTCGCACTTGTGTTGGTGCAGGAAACCACTTTTGCACTTGTATTAGTGTGGAAAAACCACTTTTCGCACTTGTGTTAGTGTTGAAAAACCACTTTTCGCACTTGTGTTGGTGCAGGAAACCACTTTTGCACTTGTATTAGTGTGGAAAACCCACTTTTCGCACTTGTGTTAGTGTTGAAAAACCACTTTTCACACTTGTGTTAGTGTTGAAAAACCACTTTTCGCACTTGTGATAGTGTTGAAAAACCACTTTTCGCACTTGTGTTAGTGTTGAAAAACCACTTTTCGCACTTGTGTTGGTGCAGGAAACCACTTTTGCACTTGTATTAGTGTGGAAAAAACACTTTTTGCACTTGTGATAGTGTGGAAAAAACACTTTTTGCACTTGTGATAGTGTTGAAAAACCACTTTTCGCACTTGTGTTGGTGCAGGAAACCACTTTTGCACTTGTATTAGTGTGGAAAACCACTTTTTGCACTTGTGTTAGTGTTGAAAAACCACTTTTCGCACTTGTGTTGGTGCAGGAAACCACTTTTGCACTTGAATTAGTGTGGAAAAAACACTTTTCGCACTTGTGTTAGTGTTGAAAAACCACTTTTCGCACTTGTGTTACTGTTGAAAAACCACTTTTCGCACTTGTGTTGGTGCAGGAAACCACTTTTGCACTTGTATTAGTGTGGAAAACCACTTTTTGCACTTGTGTTAGTGTTGAAAAACCACTTTTCGCACTTGTGTTGGTGCAGGAAACCACTTTTGCACTTGAATTAGTGTGGAAAAAACACTTTTCGCACTTGTGTTAGTGTTGAAAAACCACTTTTCGCACTTGTGTTAGTGTTGAAAAACCACTTTTCGCACTTGTGTTGGTGCAGGAAACCACTTTTGCACTTGTATTAGTGTGGAAAAAACACTTTTTGCACTTGTGATAGTGTTGAAAAACCACTTTTCGCACTTGTGTTAGTGTTGAAAAACCACTTTTCGCACTTGTGTTGGTGAAGGAAACCACTTTTGCACTTGTATTAGTGTGGAAAAACCACTTTTCGCACTTGTGTTAGTGTTGAAAAACCACTTTTCACACTTGTATTGGTGCAGGAAACCACTTTTGCACTTGTATTAGTGTGGAAAAAACACTTTTCGCACTTGTGTTAGTGTTGAAAACCCACTTTTCGCACTTGTGTTAGTGTTGAAAAACCACTTTTTGCACTTATATTGGTGCAGGAAACCACTTTTGCATTTGTATTAGTGTGGAAAAACCACTTTTCGCACTTGTGTTAGTGTTGAAAAACCACTTTTCTCACTTGTGTTAGTGTTGAAAAACCACTTTTCGCACTTGTGTTAGTGTTGAAAAACCACTTTTCGCACTTGTGATAGTGTTGAAAAACCACTTTTCGCACATGTGTTAGTGTTGAAAAACCACTTTTCGCACTTGTGTTAGTGTTGGAAAACCACTTTTCGCACTTGTGTTGGTGCATGAAACCACTTTTGCACTTGTATTAGTGTGGAAAAAACACTTTTCGCACTTGTGTTAGTGTTGAAAAACCACTTTTCGCACTTGTGTTAGTGTTTAAAAACCACTTTTCGCACTTGTGTTAGTGTTGAAAAACCACTTTTCGCACTTGTGTTGGTGCAGGAAACCACTTTTGCACTTGTATTCGTGTGGAAAAAACACTTTTTGCACTTGTGTTAATGTTGAAAAACCACTTTTCGCACTTGTGTTAGTGTTGAAAAACCACTTTTCGCAGTTGTGATGGTGCAGGAAACCACTTTTGCACTTGTATTAGTGTGGAAAAAACACTTTTTGCACTTGTGATAGTGTTGAAAAACCACTTTTCGCACTTGGGTTAGTGTTGAAAAACCACTTTTCGCACTTGTGTTGGTGCAGAAACCACTTTTGCACTTGTATTAGTGTGGAAAAACCACTTTTCGCACTTGTGTTAGTGTTGAAAAACCACTTTTCGCACTTGTGTTAGTGTTGGAAAACCACTTTTCGCACTTGTGTTGGTGCAGGAAACCACTTTTGCACTTGTATTAGTGTGGAAAAAACACTTTTCGCACTTGTGTTAGTGTTGAAAAACCACTTTTCGCACTTGTGTTAAGTGTTGAAAAACTACTTTTCGCACTTGTGTTAGTGTTGAAAAACCACTTTTCGCACTTGTGTTGGTGCAGGAAACCACTTTTGCACTTGTATTCGTGTGGAAAAAACACTTTTTGCACTTGTGTTAATGTTGAAAAACCACTTTTCGCACTTGTGTTAGTGTTGAAAAACCACTTTTCGCACTTGTGTTGGTGCAGGACACCACTTTTGCACTTGTATTAGTGTGGAAAAAACACATTTTGCACTTGTGATAGTGTTGAAAAACCACTTTTCGCACTTGTGTTAGTGTTGAAAAACCACTTTTCGCACTTGTGTTGGTGCAGGAAACCACTTTTGCACTTGTATTAGTGTTGAAAAACCACTTTTCGCACTTGTGTTAGTGTTGAAAAACCACTTTTCGCACTTGTGTTAGTGTTGAAAAACCACTTTTCGCACTTGTGTTAATGTTGAAAAACCACTTTTCGCACTTGTGTTAGTGTTGAAAAACCACTTTTCGCAGTTGTGTTGGTGCAGGAAACCACTTTTGCACTTGAATTAGTGTGGAAAAAACACTTTTTGCACTTGTGTTAGTGTTGAAAAACCACTTTTCGCACTTTGTGTTAGTGTTGAAAAACCACTTTTCGCACTTGTGTTGGTGCAGGAAACCACTTTTGCACTTGTATTAGTGTGGAAAAACCACTTTTCGCACTTGTGTTAGTGTTGAAAAACCACTTTTCGCACTTGTGTTGGTGCAGGAAACCACTTTTGCACTTGTATTAGTGTGGAAAAAACCACTTTTCGCACTTGTGTTAGTGTTGAAAAACCACTTTTCGCACTTGTGTTAGTGTTGAAAAACCACTTTTCGCACTTGTGATAGTGTTGAAAAACCACTTTTCGCACTTGTGTTAGTGTTGAAAAACCACTTTTCGCACTTGTGTTGGTGCAGGAAACCACTTTTGCACTTGTATTAGTGTGGAAAAAACACTTTTTGCACTTGTGATAGTGTGGAAAAAACACTTTTTGCACTTGTGATAGTGTTGAAAAACCACTTTTCGCACTTGTGTTGGTGCAGGAAACCACTTTTGCACTTGTATTAGTGTGGAAAACCACTTTTTGCACTTGTGTTAGTGTTGAAAAACCACTTTTCGCACTTGTGTTGGTGCAGGAAACCACTTTTGCACTTGAATTAGTGTGGAAAAAACACTTTTCGCACTTGTGTTAGTGTTGAAAAACCACTTTTCGCACTTGTGTTAGTGTTGAAAAACCACTTTTCGCACTTGTGTTGGTGCAGGAAACCACTTTTGCACTTGTATTAGTGTGGAAAAAACACTTTTTGCACTTGTGATAGTGTTGAAAAACCACTTTTCGCACTTGTGTTAGTGTTGAAAAACCACTTTTCGCACTTGTGTTGGTGAAGGAAACCACTTTTGCACTTGTATTAGTGTGGAAAACCACTTTTTGCACTTGTGTTAGTGTTGAAAAACCACTTTTCGCACTTGTGTTGGTGCAGGAAACCACTTTTGCACTTGAATTAGTGTGGAAAAAAACACTTTTCGCACTTGTGTTAGTGTTGAAAAACCACTTTTCGCACTTGTGTTACTGTTGAAAAACCACTTTTCGCACTTGTGTTGGTGCAGGAAACCACTTTTGCACTTGTATTAGTGTGGAAAACCACTTTTTGCACTTGTGTTAGTGTTGAAAAACCACTTTTCGCACTTGTGTTGGTGCAGGAAACCACTTTTGCACTTGAATTAGTGTGGAAAAAACACTTTTCGCACTTGTGTTAGTGTTGAAAAACCACTTTTCGCACTTGTGTTAGTGTTGAAAAACCACTTTTCGCACGTTTGTTGGTGCAGGAAACCACTTTTGCACTTGTATTAGTGTGGAAAAAACACTTTTTGCACTTGTGATAGTGTTGAAAAACCACTTTTCGCACTTGTGTTAGTGTTGAAAAACCACTTTTCGCACTTGTGTTGGTGAAGGAAACCACTTTTGCACTTGTATTAGTGTGGAAAAACCACTTTTCGCACTTGTGTTAGTGTTGAAAAACCACTTTTCACACTTGTATTGGTGCAGGAAACCACTTTTGCACTTGTATTAGTGTGGAAAAAACACTTTTCGCACTTGTGTTAGTGTTGAAAACCCACTTTTCGCACTTGTGTTAGTGTTGAAAAACCACTTTTTGCACTTATATTGGTGCAGGAAACCACTTTTGCATTTGTATTAGTGTGGAAAAACCACTTTTCGCACTTGTGTTAGTGTTGAAAAACCACTTTTCTCACTTGTGTTAGTGTTGAAAAACCACTTTTCGCACTTGTGTTAGTGTTGAAAAACCACTTTTCGCACTTGTGATAGTGTTGAAAAACCACTTTTCGCACATGTGTTAGTGTTGAAAAACCACTTTTCGCACTTGTGTTAGTGTTGGAAAACCACTTTTCGCACTTGTGTTGGTGCAGGAAACCACTTTTGCACTTGTATTAGTGTGGAAAAAACACTTTTCGCACTTGTGTTAGTGTTGAAAAACCACTTTTCGCACTTGTGTTAGTGTTTAAAAACCACTTTTCGCACTTGTGTTAGTGTTGAAAAACCACTTTTCGCACTTGTGTTGGTGCAGGAAACCACTTTTGCACTTGTATTAGTGTGGAAAAACCACTTTTCGCACTTGTGTTAGTGTTGAAAAACCACTTTTCGCACTTGTGTTAGTGTTGAAAAACCACTTTTCGCACTTGTGTTAGTGTTGAAAAACCACTTTTCGCACTTGTGATAGTGTTGAAAAACCACTTTTTGCACTTGTGTTAGTGTTGAAAAACCACTTTTCGCACTTGTGTTGGTGCAGGAAACCACTTTTGCACTTGAATTAGTGTGGAAAAAACACTTTTCGCACTTGTGTTAGTGTTGAAAAACCACTTTTTGCACTTGTGTTAGTGTTGAAAAACCACTTTTCGCACTTGTGTTGGTGCAGAAAACCACTTTTGCACTTGTATTAGTGTGGCAAAACCACTTTTCGCACTTGTGTTAGTGTTGAAAAACCACTTTTCGCACTTGTGTTAGTGTTGAAAAACTACTTTTCGCACTTGTGTTAGTGTTGAAAAACCACTTTTCGCACTTGTATTGGTGCAGGAAACCACTTTTGCACTTGTATTAGTGTGGAAAAAACACTTTTCGCACTTGTGTTAGTGTTGAAAAACCACTTTTCGCACTTGTGTTAGTGTTGAAAAACCACTTTTCGCACTTGTGTTGGTGCAGGAAACCACTTTTGCACTTGTATTAGTCGTTGAAAAACCACTTTTCGCACTTGTGTTAGTGTTGAAGAAAACCACTTTTC